>NC_067163.1:34633571-34808832 GCF_903995435.1 Acomys russatus
CTTTGAGCGGATCAGGGTTCAATTTCCTCAGGGACCATAACTTTAAGGAAAGCTATGTGCAGGAGCCTCAAAGCTGGAGCTCTGTGTCTCAGTTATAAACCTAAGGTGTTTCTGTGTGTTAACAGTCAACACCAGGGTACACCCTTCCTGCTGGTACAACTTCAATCAAGTGTCCAATGGTCTAAGCCTTGGGGTGGGGAGGGAAATCTCAGTGATTAGGAAAACTCAAGAAGTGGGGATCATAATGCCCTTTACGGCTGCAGTGTGTATCAGGGAGAAATGCTACTTCCTGTTAACTGGGTGGCTGGCTGTGCAGTCTGTTACTGCAGCCAGCCAGACTTCATTTTCTCAACGTGAGCCCACATTTAGTTTCTCTAAGATACTGTCTTTCACTAAAGAAAATGAAAAACACACAAAACACAGCACACAGCGTTAACCTCCATTCACATCTGCCCTTTTTCCTGCTCAGTACTTGTTTTATTTTTTATTTTATTTTATTTTTGGGGGGGACTTTATAAGACTTTATAACTCATACTAT
The DNA here is from genome assembly GCF_903995435.1 of Acomys russatus. NCBI lineage: Eukaryota > Metazoa > Chordata > Mammalia > Rodentia > Muridae > Acomys > Acomys russatus. The sequence goes on from NC_067163.1 coordinate 34,634,110, forward strand.
CTTAAAGATAGTTTTTAAAAAATAATCTGAGGACTGGAGCAATGGCTCAGTGGTTAAGAGTGTTTACTGTTCTTCCAGAGGACCTGAGTTTGGTTCCCAGCACTTATGTCTGGCAGTTACAATCCCCGTAACCTCAGTTCTAGGGTGTTAAACGTTGTGTTCAGATCTATGAGGCGGCATTCACATACACACATGTATATACAAATACACACAAATGTACATGAATAAAAATACTATAAGTCTTTAAAATTAATATTCATAGATGCATATTTAAATATTCTAATTCTATGTCATTAATAATACACACTATGGATGTACCATTTTTAAAGACTAAACCTTTATTGTTAAATGTTTGGTTATTTCAAACTTTTCTCTATTTTAAATAAAACTTCAGGCTGGAGAGATGGCTCAGAGGTTAAGTGCACTGGCTGCTCTTCCAAAGGTCCTGAGTTCAATTCCCAGCAACCACATGGAGGCTCACAACCATCTATAATGTGATCTGGTGCCCTCTTCTGGTGTGCAGGCACACATGTAGGTACAATGTTGTATATGTAATAAATAAATAAATAAATCTTTTTTAAAAAAGTTTTTTGTTTTGTTGTTGTTGTTGTTTGGGGGGGTTCGTGTTTTTTGAGACAGGGTTTCTCTGTGTAGCCTTGGCTGTCCTAGACTCACTTTGTAGATCAGGTTGGCCTTGAACTCAAACTGATCTGCCTGCCTCTGCATCCCAAGTGCTGGGATTAAAGGTGTGCGCCACCACGCTGGGCCCCAAAAAGTTTTAAACAAAACTGCAAAAACAAACAAGCAAACTAATATTCTTGGGGAAAAAAATCTTTCCACAAACTCAGGATTATTTTCTTAAGGTAAATTATGAATAGTAACTAGACAAAAAAGAAGCATTATAGAAAAAGATATACATCTGCCACTAACATGGAATGTCTATTTTTCTACACTCTTGCCAACAGTAGATACCATCAAATATTTAACAATCAGCATTATTATAAGAAAAAAAAAAAGAGGCATGGTCTTTCTTTCCTGTGTGTCTGAGTACTGCTGAGCATGGCATAGTCTGCAGCTCTTTGCACGAGGCCGCTTGCTATCAGCGGTACTGGGCACAGCGTCAGAGGCACAGGCTAGAGATCTTAAGTTAGGACTTGGAGGGTAGAGAACTAGGGTTTCAATCCTGTTTATCTTTCTAGTTTGCAAAAGATGACTCCAGGAAAAACAAAGACACGCTTAACCTTTTCTCGTTCGTGGCACACACAGAAAACGACATCTGACATAAGTCACTGAGTTACCAGCTACCCTAGGTACTACCCAGCCACCACAGGGGCTGAGGAATCTCATTTCTGTGAGCCGCGGTGTGTAGGAAGTTCAGGATTGGAGCAGCTGGAGTAAGGTGTCATGATTTATACAAACGTGCACAGTACCTCCTTCTCCCCTACACACATATAAATACTCTGGGAATACTCTCATTATCAACAATTTTCATAGAGGAGGCCGAGATAGTGGGTTGTCATGAGTTCAAGACAAGTTTGGGCTACACAGTAAGACCCTCTGTCCTAAGTGTAAAAAAAAAATTCATCTGTTATGATTAGTGATTTTTTTTTTTTTTTTTTTTTTTGAGATAGGGATTCTCTGTGTAGGCCTGGATGTTCTAACTCTCTCTGTAGACCAGGCTGGCCTTGAACTCATAGAGATCTGCCTGCCTCTGCCACCCAAGTGTGGGGATTACAGGCATGTGCCACTGCTGTCTGGCATAGTGAGTCTTATTTTCAGTCTTGCCTATGCTTTTTATTATCAATAAATAACCTAATATTCCTACAGATTTATTTTCTAGTACCCAGAAGTTATAAAAAAAAATTTACCAAGGCCGTGTCATGTCACTCCTGCCTGCTAACCTCAAGAAAGCCAGACTGTTAGCTCTGTGGTCTCTCCTAGTGCTCCCCGCGCAGGTCACTGCTGTCGTCCTTCCTCGGGTATATAGTCCGCATGCAGTACCAAGTACTACCAAGTACTAAGCTTATTCTCAGTGCTTGCATTGCACAGTTCTGTTCGGAGTATTTACTGAACGTTACTTTGCTGCTGAGCTTTATAGTTGATTCTGAAAATTCCCTAATGACTTTATGACACATTTTGAGTAAAGCGTACCTGAAGTAAGATAACGCATTGCTTCACCTCCTCAGTTAACCCTATCTAAGTCAGAGCCACCTCTTTTTCTTTAAGTCCCGGGTGGGAACTCAGCCTGGGTTCCACGGAGAAGGCAACATTACACTGACCTCAACCTTATCACTCTAGCCTCCCCGATACTGAGACGACGGCAGCCCTGTGCTTCTATGTCTGGCTTTCTATGTGACCTGTGAGCCTGAGATCTTGCTACCTTAGAAGCATGAATGATTACTGTAGGGAGCCTTTTTAAAGGTTTATTTTTATTCATATGTATATGTATGTTTGTGTGTGTGTATGGATATGTGCACATGAGTGCAGGTACCCTCAAAGACCAGAGGTGTTGGAGCCCCTGGAGCTGGAATTACGGGCAGTTGTGCGCTGTCCAACACTATTGCTGAGAAGACAGCTTGGGTCCTCCAGGAGAACAGGAAGTGCTCTCTTACTGCTGAGCCACCTCTCCAGCTCCTCGATTAACATTTAGGCAGTTAAACCTTGAACATCTCTACAATTGTATTTCTGTATTAGTACAGAGACTGGTCACCCCAAGACAGTGGGCATCATCACCTCCTTATTGTTAGTGTCGCCCATGAGATGACTTTTGTCTACTGTATCAGCATGGATATACTGCACTCATAAAGAGTCACTGTTACAAACTCTTCCCAATCCCATGTTCAATGACAGCACGGTGGTGACTGAGCATAGTTGTGCCTGAAGAAACTGGCAAATGCCCCAAAGCCAGAGTTCTCAGTCCACTCAAACACCAGCTGCTAAAGAGACTACTGTGCCGCTCCTCCTATCTTCCCCGCCTTCCAGTGGCTGGAATCATGAGTCACAAAGCACTTTGCTGCCACAGGGACTCAGTATTGCCCACCTTTAGAAAGGAAAACTGCTGATGTTTCCTTCCAAGTATGAGAAGGCCCAACTCTGGCATCTCTCATTCCCCAATTTACTACTCCCCAGTGAAGCAAGGGTGGGAGGGGTTAACCTGGTCACAGGTAAAGAGGAACTGAGTATGTGAAGCAAGCCTTTCTTCATCCACTTCCTCTTCACCCACTTCCTATTCGGGGTGTATGTTCTTTTCCTTCAAGGGCAGCTAGCAGGTAGACGTGGGTCTGCCAGGGAGGTGGGGAAATGGTACAAGCAGGGATATGGAGGCCTTACTCTGGTCCAGCATTTCTAGGCAAAACTGACTAGCTAGTCCTGGGTTAGCTAGTACACTGCTTACATGTGGAACAATGAATTCTCAGCTATCTACCAGGAAAGAAACTGTCCTTTTGACCTCTGCCTTATGTCTTGACTCTGCAATGGTTCAAGCTTCAGAGCAAAGAAGGGCATTGTTGCTCAGGCCTATCTAGCCCCCAAAATTAGTTGGTAACTGGTAGTTGATGAGTGTTCACAACAAAAATAAACTGATTTGCAGAACCTGACTCTATGGGATATAATAACAATAGCAGCTACAGCTTACAAGTAGGACTATGCAAGGCTGGGTGAAGTGCTATACACACACTGACCTGTGGGTGGGTATTTTTCGTGAAGCAGAGACACCCATCCACAACTGCAGTGGCACTCCAAAGGTAAGCATACAACTAACTCTCTTGAATGCAGAGAGATAACAAACTTACTTACTTCACAATGTCTCCTCCATCAGACTTCATGTTGCTCTATGTTGGGGGTTGGTCTGTGTTAGTGTATTTCACTGTTGATTTCTGGCTCCTCCCTAGGATCTGGTTACACTTCCTATGAGCACATTCCCATGTACACCAAGTGATGCTGTGTAACTTTGCTCCCTAGTTACCCCTGATTAGCTAATAAAGTTGCAGACAGCCTGGGCTGGGCACAAGAGAGGTAGGCAGGGCTTAGACTACCAGGCTTTGGGGTCTGAGAGAGACCATGAGGCAGGAGAAAAGAGAGGAAGCAGAAGATGGAGGAGAAGGAGAGGAAGCTGGAGAGAAGGAAGTCGCCATGGGGCAGAATGGACCGTGAGCACGTGGCCACGGGGACAGAGTGACGGAGCAGATCCAGCCCACACAGGATGGCTTATTGGCAAGTACCTTGGGGTATGTAGCTGGGAGACAGAAAAATGGTTTAGAGGGTTGATATCTGTCCAGCTCTAGTGCTCTCAGGCTTATAAAAGAAATTATCGTCTCTCGGTATCAATTATTTAGAACCTAGCTGGGCTAGAGAAGCCTTCAAGAGTCTGCTACCGCCCTTGTCAGCAGCACTAATGTTGACTTCTCTTCCCTCCTCACCCAAAATGAGTATGTCTTCAGACATGCTCAGCTCCCGCCGGTGCCCTCTGCTGTCTAAGACACCAACAGAAGGAATTGTGTTCTGAATTTGATGTGTTTCTACTTTATAGGAAAACGAAAATATTTTCAAAGCATATTTTCCGAACAAATCCCACATCTTCCTGTATCTTAAAACTAGACTTATATTCATTTATTCTTTTCATAAAATTTTTTCCATGATTCACCATTTTATACTCGGATTTTTCATCTCCTTGTCCACCCACACTAGTCTTTTGTTTAGCATGCTAAGCTTGCTTATTGGTTTCTAGCATGCTCTATTAGTTTGTCTTGCGGTATGCTCAATCTCTCCTTTCATGTTCCTTCACAATATCATCTTGTTTTATTACTCATGCTTCACAATATATTTTGAGATCATTGTTCAAAACCAGTGTGTTCAAATAATTTATGTTCTTCACAAAAGCATGCAATTCAAATAGTTTTAATGCATTATCTTCATGTACAAGTGCCAAGCTGTGGCTGGAATCTGAAATAACCTCAGAAGACCAACCATCTAGGGTGGTTGGTCCTGATTGTGGCACTATTTTGAAGGTGGCAGAATTAGGTCACTGAGAGTGGGTTTCGGAACCTTCTTTCCACCTCTGGTACCAGCTAGTATCTCTGTTCCCTGACCCATCAGCATGGAAACAGCTCTGTCACATGCTCTAGCCATCATAAACGGAGACACTCAGAGGTCTAAAGGAAATCACCTCTCTCTTATGTTATTTCTCCCAAGTAGTTTTAATCATAATGATGCAAAAGTACCTAACAGAAGCACTGAGACCAATTTAGAGATTTAAAAAATTCCCTAGCATACATACAAAGAGAAATCAGTGGTTCCATCCTATCACAAATGTTGACTGCTGGAGTTAAACACCCAGGAATTCCACCTCAAGTTCAGTATGCAATAAAGTTTTCATTCTCTGAGCTAAGTAATCCTCCATCTCCACAAACTTAAGCACTTTGGTCTAAAGCGTTCTCCATACAAAGTGTTTCAGTCTCCACCTTGTTCTTTAAATAAGGGGCCGGAAATAAGTAGAGCTGAAAACAAAACAAACAACAAACAAAAACCTAATGATGACTGGGTTGGTAGTCAATGAAGACACGGCAGTGATGAGCCACTCTGAGTTCACTACCGTCCAGTGCTCTGGCAGTCTACTGCTGTCTTAATCATAGGCAAGGGTACCACTGAGGGCCCTGTTCTCTTACAGGATTAGTGCCCGTGAAGATCTGCAGAGATCCCAGGAGGTGGGGCATTGCCACTGAGTGCTGGGATCAAAGGCATACACCACCACGCACCGCTCATGACCCTCCTTTTGAAGTGGAGTAGTAAAGTCAAACTGTGGCTTGAAGGTAGCTCAGTGGGTACAATGTCTGCTTCACAAGTTTAAGGACCTAATTTTGGGTCTCCAGCACCCAAGCAGAAAGCCAGATGTGGGCATATGTACTTGTTATCCTAAAGCTCAGAGGCTGGACATGGGAGGTCCCTGGAGGCTAGCTCACCAGCGAGTTCAGCCAACTGCTAAGCTTCAAGCAGGAATGGTCCCCATAGACTCGTGTTGAATGCTTGGCCCATAGAAAGCAGCACTATTAGGAAGTGTGGCTTTGGAGAAAGTGTGTCATTGTGGGGGTGGAATTTGAGGTCTCCTATGCACAAGCTGCGTCCAGATATAGTCTCCTCCTTGCTGCCTGTGGACCTAGATCGAGAACTCTCAGCTCCTTCTCCAGCACCATGCCTGCCTGCACACCGCCCTGCCTCCCACCATGACGACAATGGACTAAACATCTGAAACTGTAAGCCAGCCCCAATTAAATGTTTTCCTTTATAAGAGTTGTCATGGTCATGGTGCCTCTTGACAGCAATAGAACACTAAGACAGTGAGAGATAGGTCTTAGGTAAGAGGAAGACACCCAACTCAAGCCCTGGCTTCTACAGTGCACACGCATGTGTGTGTACATGTGCATGCACACATCAAGCTCGTAAAAGCAGAGGGCAGGACAGTGGCTCTTGGGCATGAGCATTCAGGAGAGCTGGATGCAGTCAAACTACACAAAGGGCCTGTTGTATTAGGTAAGTCAGTTCTGGGGTGCTAAGGTACAGCACATGACCACAGTCGTTAACTCTGTACTATAGACTCAGTTTTTGTTAGTAGATTCAACCCTGTGTGCTCTCACCACAAACAAAAACAAAACAAAGCACTGTAATAACATGAAGTGATAGGTGATGGTGAGCTTGCTGTGACAAACGTTTCACGATTTAGTATACTAGCCACATATACTGCATTCAGAAATGTTACTTGTCAAGCATACCTCAAAGCTGGGAGGCAATGCTGTATGTTAAAAGCCATCAGCATTTGTTGGGGTTTCTTTGACTTCCAGCTGAATCTAATGCCCACTAGTACTAACCTATTCGTGTAGTTAAGCCAGAAACTCTCAATCAAGGACAACATTTTGCACACAGGGATCATTTGGCAGCATCTATAGATGTTTTTAGTTATCACAGCTGCAGGGTACGACTGGCATCCAGTGAGTGTTGGTTAGGCATGGAACAACCCCTTGCCTTAATGAATTTTCTAGCCCCAAATGTAGAGTTTATCATGGCAGAGAAGTCTCAGGTTTAAACAAATCTATCTGAAAGGTCAGTTATAAAGATACATTTGTTCTGTCACAATAAATATGGCAAAAAGAAGTGTCCATACAACATTGTGCTGGCTAGTTTTATGTCAATTTGATACAAGCTAGAGTCATCATAGAAGAGGGAGCCTCAGTTGAAAAAAATGCCCCCATTAAGATCAGGCTATAGGGGGTTGGAGAGATGGTTCAGAGGTTAAGGGCACTGACTGCTCCTCCAGAGGTCCTGAGTTCAATTCCCAGCAACCACAAGGTGGCTCACAACCATCTATAATGTGATCTGATGCCCTCTTCTGGCCTTCAGGTGTACATGCAGGCAGAGCACTGTATACATATAATAAATAAATTTTTTCAAGGAAAAAAAATATATATAAATGATCAGGCTAAATGGTGGAGGGCCCAGCCCAACTATGTAATGCTATCTTCTAGGCTGTTGGTCCTGAGTCCTACTAGAAAGCAGGCTGAGCAAGCCATGAGGAGCAAGCCAGTAAGCAGCACCCTCCATGGCATCTTCATCAGCTCCTGCCTCCAGGTTCCTGCCCTGCTTGAGTTCCTGACTTCTATTCATGATGAGCTGTGATGTGGAAGTGTAGGCTGAGTAAACTCTTTCCTCTCCAAGTTGCTGTGGCCATGGTGTTTCATCACACTTATGGTAACATTAATAAAACAGATATGCCTTGACCGAGTTCTCATATACCCAAGCTGTTTTCCAAGAATTAGAATACACCAAATCACATACCATGACATCTAGCTGAGACTTCAGATCAGCAGCGCATGGAAAAATATGCTATGTAAAGAGAGATTAGCAATATGAGTTGCATTCTCTAGGGGAGCTTTCTGTAATACCGATGTCCCATTCCTCTCCACTTGGTGAGTTAAATATAAAATAGCAGCAGACGGATGTGGTTGAAGCTGGCTCTCCAGCTGGTGGCGCTGTGGAGCGGTGGCTGGAGTCTAAAGTCCCAGAGCTTTGCCCATGGGTTAATGCCGTGGTGAGCTAGTTACTAGGTGATGGGACTTGGTTGGAGAAAGCAGCTCACTAGGGTTATGTCCCCTTACGACTTATCTTCTCCCTGGCCCTCCCACTCACTGTTTCCTGTCTGTCATGAGGTGAGCAGCTATGCTGTGGGCCCTAGTGTTCTGCTTTGCCAGGTATTGCTGGAAGTAATGGAGCCAAAAGACTGTGGATAAAAACTGGAGCAAATCAGATCTCTCCTCCTTCAGAATGCTTATTTCAGGTATTGTTTCTGTCCTAGTGACAAAAGCCAACCCTGCTACATAAACATGCCTGGCAGTAAGCCCAGGTAACTCTATTTTTCTGTTGAGGAACAATATATTTCATTAGAGCACATCCCACAAACGCACTGGGGGATCACCAGTACCGGCAGCACAGGACGCTGCCCAGGGCCACCATCTGTCCTGTCCTTGCTGAAGGCTCTGTAAGAGCAGTACTCTCCACCTCTCCTTTACAGTGTACTTGGACCCCAGTTTATCTCCAGAATATTCAGTTGCGTCCCTGGTATGGTCCTGATCTCTGAGTTTTGCTGAGCCCTGGTTTCATGTCCTGGACTGTGACCTCCCACCACTGGCACCAGCAGTAGGAAACAGATGCACGTGTTCCCTAGCATACTGGAGCTAAGATGCCCCTCGCATGTTTGGGTCCTGCAGGTTAGCGGCACTGGTCATTACTCCTAGAAAACTACAGAAAGCTCACAGCATCACCCCAGCTAACCACGGCATCCTCACTTCAAATGCTCTGACCCCAGGGAAGAAGGACAGAGGGATGTCCAACTGTCAGTTTCATAACGCTTGGACGAGTCTGGTATATAGCCAGGGCTAAAGGCTACTATACAGTTCACTGGAACCAAGTGCCTCTGGCCCGAATACTCCCATGGGAATAGCCTAACGGCACCATGAAAGCATCTTATTCTGACACAGAAAGTATCCAGACTATGCTCAAACTAGAAATACCACCCTCAAGGGGTTTGCTTCATCTTTTAAATGCATCCCAGCCTAAATGAATCAAATGACTTTACCTCTTTAGAAAACATGCATCATCTCCCAAATATGCAATATATAAAGCTAAATGACTTCATCAGCTGCTTAGCCTAAAAAAAGTGCACTCCCTGCCCGAGGCAGCAGCCAATCTTCAGTCTGGGTGAGAGTAGTTTGAATACAGTGACCTCAACACTAATAAAGTCAGACATCAGAGTACTCTGATTGTACCAGAAAAACATGTAAGGGGTGATTATGATCAAAGAAAGCAGCTCCATTAGGGTTTGCAGGCCAGTAAGTCTCAGCACCATCGACTAGACAAGGAAGTAATGAAAAGCGATTTGGACAGTCATCAACAGTAAGCAGATCTGATCCTTAGGTAGAGAGATTTTATATCAGGCAGTAATGAACCAAGTGCAAAGACTATGTAATCTACATTTCATCTACATAACATCGCCTACATTTTGAAGCAAAGAGCATGGCCACTGCTCTTACAGTCATCCTGGGGGTCTTTGCAGATTCGGCTGCGCAAGATGCAGAGAATAAAGCTTAGCCACTGCTATGTTCCTGTGATACGCTTAGTTCCTCATAGGTAAAAGATGCCCCAGCACAGGTCAGACAGGACTGCCTGAGACCCTGTGCAACAAAGCCCAAAGAGCTGCTTCACGGGCCAGGAGAGGGTGCCTCAGGATACAGGGTAATCTCGTGGGCTTTCTAAAGGTAACTCTCAATGCCTGCCACAGTATTTGCCCCCCACAGCCCTTTGCCAAGCTTGCTGAAGGGACTAGATACTCTTCTGGATAGCTGTGTGCCACAACTGATAGTGCCAGTTGCACAGGGCTCTTCAAGGGGAAATTTTTTAAATTAAGTTTTGATTATCGTACAAAATAGTTTTCTCTCTGACATTTTCATGCAGATATTTTTAATGTGTGCGTGGGGTGTATGTTTGTCTCTATGTCTCTATGTGTGTTCACGTGTGTGGGGGCATACATGCACATGTGTTCATGCTGAAGCCCAAAGTTGATGCCAGGTTCTTTCTTAATTGTTCTCCGTCTTACACACTGAGGTAGGGTCTCTCCCCAGGCCAGGGCTCATCACTGTGGACAGGCTGGCTGGCCTCTTGCTCAACAATTGCCCAGCTCTGCCTTCCGCATGCTGCCTCAGGAGACTGCAGGGAAGCTGCCACGGCTGCCCAGGTGTTACAGGGGCGCTGGATCCAACCCCCAGTGCTCACACCTGTGGACTAAGCATTTCACTCCCCGAGCCACTTCCCTAGCCCCGTTACGCATCATTATTCCTCTCCCTCATGCCGGAACAGAAGATGCTGTGCCTTTCTTGTCTAATGGGCAAGTCTTGCTGATCTGTGTCGTCTCCTTGATGGCAAACTGCAGCCTTCCTGCAATTACGAGCTCTTGGCCTGCACACTTAAGGGATGAACCGTGGGACTGGGAAGATTGTCTCTGTGGTTAAGAGCTCTTGCTGTTCTTGTGAAGGACCTGAGCTTAGGTCCTTCCTAGAACCCACACGGTAGCTAACAAACATTTGTAACTCCACTTCTAAAAAACTCCAGTGACTTCTTCTGGCATCTGAGGGGAACCAGGCACACACAGCATGGTGCGTGTATATACATGAAGGCAAAGCACTCACATACATCAAACAAATGTTTCTTGAAAAGTGGTAAAGATGAACTATCAGTTCTTATCACTGTTCAGTCCATGACAGAAATTGTGCTCACATGTAAAATGGCAGACGGTGCTAGAGAACCAGCAGGCGGGGCTAGAGACATGTCTCAGTCGGTAAAAGCACTTGCCACGTGAAGCCAGGCATGGTAAAATGCGTCTGTAACCCCAGCATTCCTAAAGTGACAGGGAAGGTGGAGACACAGAAATCCCTGGAAGCCTAGAAGCACAGGCTAGCCCGGGGTACATGGGGGCAAACAGGAGACCCTGTTTCAAACAACGAAAGACAGGATTGTCCAAACAGGATTGTGTTTGACCTCCAAACACATACCATGGCAACCCCCCCCCACGCACACTATACACACATAGACTCACACACAATGCATACGAAAGTTATTTTAAAGGAGATAGAAAATTAATACTTAATCATTTAAAATCATTAGTTCTGACTTTTAAAATCTCTTTGAAAAGTTGTTACCACCCTTGCCTATGTCAGCAATATGAGGTGCCAGAATCCTTTTGGAGAGAAAATACAGAATCCACCCACAGTTCTAGAACAACAGTGAATATTGATGGCGTCACCTAACCTGCCACTAGGTGCTCTAGGCTGCTATATTAAACTTGCCCGGCGTCGGAGAAGTGTCTACATCTGATTTTCTTCTGGATAGAATGTTTACTAAAAGAAAAACTGCTTGGGGACTCAGAGCTTGACATTTTTGAACATAAGGGATCTGCTCCTACACAGCATCTTAAGGAGAAATTATAATTCCATAGAGGACGATCACGGCACACAGGCAAGGAGGTTGAACACGTCGGCATGGCTATGCGAGTGGAGGAACGAACAGCACAATATACAGACAAGACTGCCAGACACGTAGCTCAGTGTGAGCACAGGACTTAGGAGGAAGAAGCAACACAAGAGTGCAACTGTAGGGCTTCTTCTTTTTGTCTTTTTGACACAGAGTCTTGCTAGGCTGCCTAGCCTAGCTTCGAACTCACAGCCGCCCACCTCAGTCTCCAGAGTGCCAGGACCACAGTATTTGCCACCCTACCTGATTCTATGAGCAGTTTTTCAAAGGAAGCCATGATAAGAAGGGCCTATAAGTGGACAGAACCTGTACACTTAGGGTAATAAATGTGGACTGCTGGCTCTTGGGTTTTCTATCAGCTTAAGCGTTACACTTCTCAAGATGGAATTCACTGACTCAGACATAGATAATATATATTATATATATGTACATACTTTATAATTTAGCACATTTAATATTATTCATGAGAGGAAATGCATAAATAAGATTCCAAGATAAAATGCTCATAGACATGATATCATATATAAGCAAAGCCATACAATATAACTAGTCACAAGACGTCGGTGAGACCTAGATTAACCATGACATAATAGGTAAGAACACACACGTCCTACACATGTCCTGTCGGCAGTGCATGACCCAAATCAGAGACTCTGCAGCACAGGCTATCTCCCTGTTAACCTTCGTGCAAAAGAAGGGTGTATGTCTAACATCTCTGATGTTAGGTCCAATCTAATGTCCATCTAAGGTCCAATTTTGGTCAACGTTTTACTTTCTTATTAATGATTTACCAAAATTATTAGTAAAATGAAAATTGGCCCACCAGAGTTTCCCTTCCTTCCCATTACCATTTGGAACAGGAAAAGAAAAGAGATGTGGGGAAATAAGGCCAGAAAAGCCACACACTACCCGACAACAAATAACCGCAGCGTATATGCAAGGAGAAGAACACGCAGCACACCCCAAAACGTCTCAAAGATATCGTCCCTTCCCAGCGGTGCCTGTGGTATTTTCAGATATGCTTCCTCAAAATAATTAGTGAGGAAGCCCTTGTTCCCAGGCCCTGGCTTCTTCATTTTCTAAGACAAATAAAAATCAACACAATGTTTTACATTGTCATTTAAAGCAAAACAACACCACACCACACCACACCCTCTCCTTCAAATGGTTTCCTGTGGCAGGCAGGCAGGCAGGCATCTGAACAGCTACATGGGTCTCTGTGACAGCTCAAGAGCTTTCAAGCTCCTATTACCTAATTCTCAGGAAAACCTAAAGCTTTGAAAAATTAATTATAATTCCACTATTAAGGAGAAGCTCGACAAATGCAGTTGTCATTAAATGAGAAAATTTATGAACTGCCTTTACTTCCATTTCTCTGAAATGAACTCATTCTCTCTCTCTCTCTCTCTCTCTCTCTCTCTCTCTCTCTCTCTCTCTCTCTCTCTCTCTCTCTCTCACACACACACACACACACACACACACACACACACACACACACACACACACACACACACACACACAGGCCTAGCTAGGCAAGGGATGGCAACTGACGCCTTTACTGTGCTATAACTGAAGGCCAAGTACCTGAGCTGCTTCAGGAACTCCACATCCGAGTTGCTGTTGATGAGCTTGATGAAGTCCTCGTAAGAAGGGGCATACGTGTAGGCTCTCTTGTGATGCTCATTCACCTGCTCTCTGTACTCCAACTGGGCGAGGAGCATCTGGTTAATGTAGTCAGGGTTGCTCAGCAACTCCACTACTGGCTTCAAGACTAGAGTAAGAAAAGAAGGTGCCACTGAGAAACAGACTCCTTCTTAAAGACACAGATTCCATATCATGCAACTGAAGTGTATGTGGGAAACATTTCCACTAACCAAGTGGGGGAAGTTATCATCATTTGAGTGTTTTAAAATGTTCAGTAGGTACACATGCATATGTACACATGGAGCTGCTTATCGCTCTGTATAAGTTAATGTATGGTATAATCAATGCTTATGTTGATAAAGGAGTGAAAAGAATAATGGAAGGAAGTCTTTTGGAACTCGCACTAAAAAAACTCTTCAAAATTAAGTACACCGGTTTTCCTCACTTCATAAGGATTATTATGTTTTGATCAGTCTAGTCTACCAAAAGATGAATGTAAGAGGGTGTGGTGGCGTACGCCTTTAATTATAGCACTCATGGAGGCAGAGGCAGCCCGGTTGCTGTGAGTTCAAGGCCAGCCTGTTCTATAAAGAGAGTCCAGGAAAGCCAAAGTTACATAGAGAAACCCTATCTCGAAAAACCAAAGAACCAAAATAAATAAATAAGTAAATAATGCCAATGCCCCCCCAACTATTCAAAGTAGATGCTGGGGAGGAAGTTGGTTATTGGTTAAGTCAGGAACACCATCACAAACCTACCCCCACTAAGTGTAGAGCAGTTAGTAAATCAGCTGATGGGCACAGATGGATGGTGGGATGAAAGAGACAGTCAATCACAGTATCTCTCTTGTTTAAGATTCTCAGGGAATGTTTGTCTTAGGTAATTTTTTCTTCCATTTTGTCTTTGTCCATCCCCACTCCCCGCGCAGTGAATGTATATATGCACATGTGGGGGCTAGAGGTCAGCATCCAGTGTCCTCTATCAGTCTCTGCCCAAGTACTTTTTGAGACAGGGTCTCTCAATGAACCTGGAGCTCCGTTTTGGATAGACTGGCTGGCCAGCAAGCCCCTGAGATGCGCTGTCTCTGGACCCTAGGTCTGGGGTTAAGGAAGTGTTCTGCCACACCTGGCTTTTACAAACTCTGGTTAAGCATTTAGCTGAACAAATAAATCTTAAATACTTCTTATTACGCTATAGTACCATATGTATTGTTTATTCAAAGTTCCCAAAAGCAGCATTACCAATGGCACTTACAGAAGAAGTATAGGTAGATGCTGACAGATTTTGTATGCATGTGTGTTGTGTGGGTCCTCTTTCCTTAATGTATTTATATTGGCCTGGGTAACTCAAAAACTATTCCCAAAGCTTCCCAAGCATAGATGAAGAATGGTTTTCCTGTGTCAAAACTAATAGCATTTGCAATATATATATAAACTTTTAAAGTTTAATATGTATGGCCAAAGCCTTTATGTGATAAGTAAATTTGAAATGTCTAAAATTCCTTACAACCCATATGCTCCACAATATATAAGATCTGCAAATATGTTATATGGAATACAATTTGTCAGGTGTGGTGGTGCACACCTGCAATCCCAACACTCAGGAGGCAGAGGCAGAATGATCGCTGTGAGTTTGAGGCCAGCCTGGTCTACAAAGTGAGTCCAGGACAGCCAAGGCGACACAGAGAAGCCCTGCCTTGAAATAAACAAAACAAACAAATACAATCACAGTATACATAGCACATTTGTTTACACACTTATCACATTAGTGGTGTTAATTTTATACATCTACCTTTCATTGTGAGAATTTCTGCGAGCATTATACGTAAGCTGAGAGACTGGATATCCTTCGAAGGGAGAAGGCAGAACACCAGAACCCGAGAACACGTCTGAAGGAATCTTACTTCATCATGTGAGTTATTCAAGCATGCGTGCAACACAAAAGGCCTTGGCTGTTCTTCATGTCTGAAAGAATAAATAAGTAGTAGATAGATAGATAAATAGATATAGATAGATAGATAGATAGATAGCTAGATAGATAGATAGATAGAAATTTCCAGAAACAATTCAATTATATATCATTAGGTGAAAAACATTCCAAATGAGAGACACATTGATTTTAAAAACTGCTGCCTCCTCAGAAATTATAATAATCAATACTTGCCTTAAACACAGAGCAATGTGAATGAGTGGTGTAGTCGCTGGTTTTGTGAACACGACACAGCTCGAGTCCCCCAGGAAGAAGGCACCTGACTGAGGATTTGCAACCATCAGACTGGCCTGTGGGCATGTCTTTGGGAGCATTTTCTTCCTTCCTTCCTTTCTTTTCTTCTTTCTATTTTTAATGTTACTTTTAGTTTTGTTTATGGATGTTTTGCTTGCATATAAGTCTGTGTACCACATGGCATGCCTGGTGCCCAAGAAGTTACAGATGACTGTGCATCTCTGTGAGCTGGGACTCAAACCTGGGTCCTTTGGAAGAGCAACAAGCGCTCTTAACCACTAAGCCATATCTCCATCCCCTGAGAGCAATTTCTTAATTGATGAGATGTGGGTAGGCCCAGCCCACTCTGGGCAGTGCCACCCCGGAGCAGGTGGTCCTGGTTGTGTAAGAGAGCAAGCAAACCTTGAGAGTCAACCAATAAGCAGAGTTCCTCCACAGTCTCTCTTCAAGGTCTTCCTTGAGCTCCTGGCCTGACTTTCCTCAGTAATGAACTGTGTTCTCGAAGTGTAAGCCAAACGTGACCACTCCTTCCCAAGTTGCTTTAGGTCAGTGTTTACCACAGCAACAGAAAACAAGGTAGGACATGTGGCCTCATTGTATTTCCAAATGCAGTCATGACAACCACCTTTACTAGCAAAGGTTATAGCAACAATTCAAAATGGCATGAGTATTTCTTTAACTTTCTATTGGTTCTTTGTAAATCTCATGTCACGTCACAACGCTAGATGCAGCTCTTGTCTCCCTGGCACCCACTGAAGCACATGGGACACAGCCTGCAACACTTCTAGGGGAAGGAAAAATTTCTTTAACTAAACTACCTTCAAGTTTCCAGATGAATCACTTATGTATTTGCTTGGTTGGTTGGTTTTGTTTGTTTATTTGTTTTGAGACAGGATCTCACTATTTAGCCCTGGCTGGCCTGGAATTCATTATGCAGACCAGGCTGGCCTCAAACTCAGAGATCTACCTCCCTCTTCCTCCTGACTGTTGAAATTAAAGGTGTGTGCAGGATGGCTGAGAGAACAATCAGGGTTGGACATCTGTCACCCTACTGACCACTGAGCCTGCTTCAGCTGATCTGGCTGGCTAGTAGGTGTCCCTTTCTCACTTACAACTCCATGCACATACTGCCTAAAGCTGTGCACTTGACTGAAAAGAATGACCTTCCCCAAATAGAGGAAAGGAGTCTTTGGTCAAGGGTACACAACAGCTATGTTCTCTTGCTAGGACCTCTGAACACGCTCTCAGATGTCTTAAATGTGATTCATAGGTTCACTCTTAAAACCAACTAATAATGCCTAAACCTGTATTGTGAGCCACCTTTATTATTATTATTATTATTATTATTATTATTATTATTATTATTATTATTAAACTTTTTATTGACTCTGTGAATTTCACATCATGAACCCCAATTCTATTCATCTCCCTGTCCCTTCATACACACCCTGAACCCTTGAAACCCCTTGAAAACAATCTCACTGTGGAAGCTGTAGTGTGTTACGGTGTGTCCGTATTTCTTTGCTTGCAAATGTTCACTGCAATGAGTCATTGGTGTGGCTTAAGGCCTCTGGCTTCTGCTATTCTATCAGTATTTGATTCTCACTGGGACTCCTCTCAGATATCCTGTTGTTACCCTGTGTCATAGAGATCCTGTAGTTTTGAATCTGTAAAACCAGCCCGTTCCCATGCACCATCAGTTCATAGATGGGGTAGATGTTGGGGTGGGTCAACTCCAAGTCCAGGATCTGGGCCTGGATGGTAGCTGAAGTGGTCAGCCTGCCAGCTCCCTTGCATCCACACCACCAGGGCCAGCTCTCTTGCCCTGCCCCAGCTAGCTCATCTAATGTGCAGCTGGCAAGGGGCAGAGTCAGCTTTCCCACTCAGGGCCCACTCTCACCAGCACTCTGCCATCAGCACAGCTGGAGAAGGACAAGGCCAGCTCTCCCACTCTCATGACCTTGGGTCTGCGATAGGTGGCGAGGGGCCTGGGGGTGGGGGAGAGGAGAGCATCTCGCTCATGCCACCACAGCAAGCCACCTTTCTTGGTGAGGAAATTCTCGGATAGTAAGTCTGGATTATTTCTATGGACAGAGAGGTCTGCTGCTTAACGCTCCCAAGTGTGAAAGCAAATTGCATGTCAGCACTAAGCCCATCCCAGAACCACTACTTTGAAGGATCTGATTGAAGAGAAGTAGAAAGAACATTCTAGGCTTTTCTTTTCCATAGCACCTGGGAATGCTATTTTTTCTACTATCTTTTATAACAGATGAGTGACAAAGAACCTATAGTAACAAGAGGCCAGTCCTGAGCATAGCATAGAGTACAGAAAACATATTAAGGACTTCATAGGAAATGAAACATGAAATGCATATTGGTATCTTTATGATTAATGCCTCTCAAGAGTCACTGTGACTTCTTACACTAGAGACTGCACTAACTGGAATATATACACCAAAAAGTAACAATCACCTTCTTTGTCTGCATAACAAGCTGAAGATATTCTATCCTAATGTGCAAAGCGACTGACATGAAGATGAAGTGCTGTTGTATGTATGTAGGTATGGGTCTCATGTAGCCCAGGCTAGCCTTGAATTTGCTATACAGCATTAGGAAAACATTCAACTCCTGATCTTCCTGCCTTCACCTCTCCTGTTCTGGGATTACAGCTATGCATTACGGTGCCCCAGTTATAGGCTGCTTTTAAATTAAATGCAGGCTTCATGTATCCTAGATAAACATTCTACATTCTGGTCTCCATGTTGACTTTTTGAAAGGTTCCTGAAGAAAAGCATGCTGGAGCATGTATATGAAACCAGTCCTCAAAAGGCAGACGGAGGAGAATCAGGAGTTCTGGTTCAGTTTAGGCTGTAAGATTCTGTCTTAAAAAACACAAAAGCAACCAAGCAACAAAAGATGGTACCAGGCCTAAAACCATGAGTTCAAGGCCTGAAAGAGCCTTGAATGAGGTCAATGCCAGCCTTCATAACTTATTAAGACCCTGTTTCCAAAAAAAAAAAAATTATTTTTTTAAAGGAAGAGGTGGTCTGGGGCTATAGCTCAATAGTAGAGCATTTAAGTAAAATGCTTGAGAGCCTGGGTGTGAGCCTCCGCATCTTCATTTATTATAAACTATAGCTATGCTGTCGCTGTAGTTGCGTAAATAGTAAATACTAAGATGCTATTCCTTGGTCACCCCCAGCCCTTCTACAAGTAATTTACTGCCTTAAAATACACATTTGGTATAGATCTAAATAGAATTCTCAACAGAGGACTCTCTAATGGCTGAGAAGTGCTTAAAAGAAATGTTCAAAAGCCTTAGTCATCAGGGAACTGCAAATGAAAATCAAAATGACTCTGAGATTCTATCTTATATTGGTCAGAATGGCTAAGATCAAAAGACTCAAGGGACAGCACATGCTGGCGGGGATGTGGTGCAAGAGGAACACTCCTTCATTTCTGGTAAAAGTACAAACTTGTTCAACCACTTTGGAAATCAATTTGGTGGTTTCTCACAAAATTGGGAATAGTTCTACCCCAAGATCTAACTATCTACTCCTGGGCATATACCCAAAAAATGCTCTACTATACCACAGGGACATTTGCTCAACTATGTTCATAGCAGCTTTATTTGTAATAGCCAGAAACTGGAAACAACTTATATGTCCCTCTACCAAAGAATGAATAGAGAAAATGTATATTTACACAATGGAGTATTATTCAGCTATTAAAAACAAAGATATGTAATTTGCAGGGAAATGGATGGAACTAGATAGAAAAGATCATCCTGAGTGAGGTAAGCCAGTCTCAGAAAGACACACATGGTGTGTAGATATTAGCCATGAAGCACAGGATAACCATGCTACAATCCACAGACCCAGAGAAAGTAAACAACAAGGAGGGCCTGGTAGGGGGGTGGACACTGGAATCTCACTGAGTAGGGGAAACAGAACAGATATTGGAGTTGAATGGATGAAGGCAACTGGGTGGGAAGGGGAGCAGGAGGGTCCTAGTTGGGGGAAGACAGAGGGAGAGAGAACTAAAATCAGTGTGGGGCATCTCTGGGAAGAGCTAGAAACCTAGGACAAGGGAAACACCCAGGAACCCATGAGGATACTGAGGACATGGATCCAGAACCAGCCATCTCTAATAACCAGAAAAGACTTCCAATGGAGGTATTGGGACACCAATCTGCTACAAAACCTTCAACCCACAATCTGTCCTGCCTACAAGAGACGCAGGGGTAAAGATGGAGCAGAAATTGAAGGAAAGGCTAAGCAATTGAGTGGCCCAGCTTCAGAACCCATACCATGAGAGAGAAAGCCCACCCCTGACACAATGAATCATATTCTGCTATACTTGTAGACAGGTACCTAGCAAAACTGTCATCTGAGAGGCTTCACCCAGCAACTGATGGAAACAGATGCAGAGACTCAAAGCCAAACATGAGACAGAGCTCGGGGAATCCTGTGGAACAAGGAGGGGAGGACTAAAGGAGCCTCAAGACACCACAAGAAAACCTACAACTAATCTGGGCCCATGGGGGCCCACAGAGACTGAAAGGCCAAACAGAGAGCATGCATGGGACTGACCTAGGCCCTTTGCACATATAGAACAGTTGCATAGCTCGGTCTTCATGTGGGACTCCTAACAGCAGGAGCAGGGGCTGTATCTGACTCTGTTGCCTGCCTTTGGGTCTCTTTCTGCTAACTGGGCTGCCTTGCCTAGGCAGAATAGGAGAAAATGTGCTTAACCCTTCTGCAACTTGATATGCCACAGCTGGTTGATATCCAGGATATCATCTTCTTTTCAGGAGGATGTGGGAAGGGGAGGAAATGAGGAGGAACTGGGAGAAAAGAGAGGGGGAAGCTGCAATTGGGAAGTAAAATTAATTAATTAATAAAAATTTTCAAATCTGGTGAATAGCCTCTACAGAGTTGGCACTGCAAGCTATTTGTAGCATTTTCCAATTCTTATGTTATTCTATTTATATCTCTATCTCCATGTAATTAAGTATACATGACAAGAAAAAATTTAAAACATAGTTATATTGTTTGTTTGTCTGTTTGTTTGTTTTTTCAAGACAGGATTTCTCTGTGTATCCTTGGCTTTCCTGGACTTCCTTTGTACAACAGGCTGGCCTGAAACTCACAGAGCTCCACCTGTAGAGCTCTGCCTACCTGAGTGCTGGGTTTTATCTTATTGTTTTTGTCTTATTGTTAAAAAGAAAAATATACATTTGGTTAGTACTTATTGGGGAAGAGCAGCCAATTGGAACTACTTTTGCAAGAGAAGCTTCTTTATATAATTCTGAGCCTGTGCACCAGCTGGGAGCCACATGGTCATGAGAGTGTCACAAATTCCCCTCCTTCCTAAGAGCCGAGTTAGAAGAAAACTAAGAAAGGCAAAGGCCGGAGAGGGCTGATCCACTGAGATCACAGTACGGAAAAGCTCCCCACATGACTCCCCTAGAACCTCTCTGAGCGGGACACTTTAGGAGGTGGGCATCGGTGCTGCTTGTGAACCGAGAAAGGCTCACAAAGCTTGAGCACTGCGGGTGAGGAAGAATCCTCTCAGCTCCCTGTGAGCTGTGATGGGTCTTCGCTGCATCCTGCCCTGTGGATCACTGCAGTTCCCACTAGTCACCTCCAGTTCTCGCTCCTAGAGTAGGGAAGCTGTCAGTAGCTTTGATGTGTTTCCCAGGTACAGTACGATCTAACCCTCCCACCTAACCCGAGAGGTAGATAGCACCACTACCATCGCACAGACAAGAAAATGAAGAGCTGAATAAAGTCATGGCAGTGATGAACGGTGGAAACAGCTCTCGCTCCATCGGTCTCACTCTCGAGTATGTGCTATGCTACATTATAATCAGATGCTGCAAAGAAAAGGGAGGAACAAACATGTCAGAAAGAAAGAAAGAACATATGTGAATAAAGACACATTTTCCTGAAACAACATGCCTGTGCTTGATGGGCACACAAAACACAGATTGTAAAGAGAGTAGGAAATGTTAAAATGCTATTGAATTAACAGTATAAAGGCAATCACTTTTAGACTTTCTGTACCACGCTGAGACAAGGCAGATGGGACAAAGGAAGAGGAAGCTGAGCAAGCCTTATATGTGATCTGGACTGGTTTACAGCAGCAGCTGACAGGCTGGAAATAAGCACAGCTGACCGGAAATCTGCCTCCAACAACTTGTTTAACAGTCAGACAAAGGATGCATTGCTTTTATTACTGCAATTTATTAGCCTCTGACAGTCACCAACTCAAGGGTGTGTTCCCAGGGCCACCCGCATCATTTTGCAGTCCATGAAGATCTGTCTACCGGTAACATTTACAGGACAAGAATGCTGTTACCCAGGGCTGCCAGAGGAGGCAAATAACCATCAAAACCTACACTTACTGGAGGCAGGCCTGACTGTGTGCTTTGTATAAGGCTACGTAGATAACAGTTATTCTCTGAAACAAATCACCCATATGAAAAATATAGTGAGTAACTGACATTCTTTCAAGCATCTGTAACTACAGGGAATAGTAGTAGCGTTTTTCTCTCTCTCTCTCTCTCTCTCTCTCTCTCTCTCTCTCTCTCTCTCTCTCTCTCTCTCTCTCTCTTTCTTCTACATTTTTATCATCAACCAGAGTAACAAGGAATAGAGAATTAGGAGCTGTGTCTCAGTTGACTCCGTGTCTGCCTGGCCTGTACAAGGCCATGGGTTTACTACCAGCACACCTAAACTGGGTGGTGGCATATAACTAACTGTAACTCAGGAGGCCGAGACAGAAGGATCAGAAGTTCTGCAACACAAGAAAACAAACAGCA
Organism: Acomys russatus; assembly: GCF_903995435.1. Taxonomy (NCBI): domain Eukaryota; kingdom Metazoa; phylum Chordata; class Mammalia; order Rodentia; family Muridae; genus Acomys; species Acomys russatus. Next base: position 34,656,371 of record NC_067163.1, read on the forward strand.
AAATAGAATGAAAATCCCTACAAGCCTGAAGAGCCAGCACTTCTAACAGGGAACAGATGCTCTCTTACTCTCTTGTCCTCCTCTCTGTTAATCTATTTCTTCCTTCTCTGTTACTCTCTTGTCCTCCTTCTCTCTGTTACGCTCATGTATTGCTTGTTATTCTCAGGTTTTTCTTGGAAGATATTTCGGAAAGCTGTTGTTAAACATCTCGATGAAAAACTTACCCTCATGTTGAAATTTGATATTCATAAAAACTCTCATTTTCTCTAACTACTTGTCCTTTTCTTTTAAATCAGTATTCCTCTAACTAAAATAAATGTTTAAAATACTGTCATCTAGTGAGTGTAGCTTAAGCACTTTAAAATAAGTTTCCTTGAATTCAAATGAGTCTTTGACAATTATTAAGTAGGCAGAACCATGGAATACTTTAGTTGCTGGGTACCACAGCAAACTACATAATATAAATGATAGTGCAAAGGCCTAAGGAAACTTGGAAAGGAAGGTCTAAGCTACAGAGACCATGAGGAGGTGACCTAAAGGTCTTTTGTTTAACTCTCTAATCCACATACACTGTCTGCCAGAAGTTACTTTCACAGCACAGAGCAGGGTGCTCTGAGAGCGTTCTATGTGTTGCAGAGATGCTTTAGGGGAGGCCAAAGCTGTATTCATTATTATTTCACTCTCACTTGTCACAAAATTTCATTTTTCTCTTTCACTCCCAAGAAGAGCAGAATTTTCCACAGAGGACAGACACGATGTGAACTTGTACCTTAAAAACTTCTTGGTTTAAACATCTGATGTTGTAAATATTGATGAACATAACAGGCACAATCGGTGAGGCTGGCAAATATTTAACAATTGGTTCTCCAAAGGACAAAACTAAAAGTATTTCCCCATTCCATTCTATACATGACCAATTTCAAGCCAGAAATAAGATTTCACTGAGCTGAGGACTGTGAGGCGCTATGCAATCAGCTGTCACCTGCCAGTGCAGGCTGGCTATGGCACCACTAGATGTGAGCCACATGGACTTTGAAGTTCAGTTGCTTTTAAGATTGTAGGAGTATCCTCAGATAAAGAATTTTGAGAACCACTGTCCCGTGGCAATGTTTTGAAGACTACAGGCTGTGCCCAAGTAGTAAGACAATAAAACTAAGTTAGTCTCAAATGACATTTAAGTAAAAAGTGGTGCAGAAAAAGAATCATCAGTTATCACAGGTAATTAGAGCACCATTTTATGAAAGTGGAGCACAACTAAAATGCACTTCTCACCAAACATTACAGTTGGAGCAGCTTGCAAAACACTGGGTCAGCAAGCGGGACAGCAGTGGGAGTGTAACGGTGCTGGGTTTTGGCCTCATCAGCCCGAGGCTGGCAGACCTGGGGAGAGAGGACAATTCAGAGGAAGGAACTATGGAGATGAGCACGGACAGATGCCATTCTTAGCAACCAGTCCACTGCCAGGGCAGCACCACAAGCCAGAACAGGGGTTGTCATGTGACAAACTCAAGCGCAGAGCTTCTGGGAAGAGAATGTGCGCTACCTGCTGCTGAGGAGGAAGCCGATGCCAATGCTCCTGCAAGTGGGCATAAGCAATCTTAACTAGACGTCATCCTAAACAACTGTGCATCTCGACAGGCAGAGCCGCTGCTTTTGTTGGTTTGGTTGGTTGGTTTGGTTTGGTTTTCTAGAGAGGGTCTCTCTGAATAGTCCAGGCTGTCCTGGAGCTCACTCTGTAGACCCGGCTGGCCTTGAACTCACAGAGATCCGCCTGCCTCTGCCTCCTGAGTGCTGATGCTAATTAAAGGTGTGCACCACCACCAGCTGAGCTGCTTCCTTCTTTAGGACCACATTTTATGTGTAAACTACATGTGCTGTAATTCACATGCTGGCACTCACTCAAGAGGGCAATACAAATGTCAGATTCTGCTAACAAGCCTAGGAAAATAATTTGTTCTTGGCATAGAAAACAGCCCCGCTGAAGTCTTCCAAAACCAGATTCACACCAAATAAGCACAGACATACATTTTTGGAACAACAATGCAGGGGTTTACCAACTATGTATGAGATAGTTTCATAATGAAACCAATTCTTTAACTAGAGGCCATGAGTGCTAACATTAAGTTCCTCTAACAAATTTCAGAACATCCCTAGCTAATCAGAGATGCAAATTAAAACTACACTGGGATTCCATCTCAACTCGGCCAGAATGGCTGTCACTAGGAAAACAAGTGACAACGGACGCAAGCTAGCAGGGGTTTACATGGAAGGGAGGACTGACAAAGTGCAGTGGGAATGTAGACTAGCCTGGTCACTAAGGAGTCAGTATGGGTGTGAGGGGGCTCATCGAAAAACAAAAATCAGGGCCCAGGAGATGGCTCAGCAAGGAAAAGTGCTTGCCACACAAGCCTGAAGAATATCTAAAATCAAGCCCCAGGACCCCACGTGAGAAGCCAGAGTCGGTGGTATGCATCTGCAACCCCAGCCACCTCTAAAGCAGGATGGAGGCAGAGACAAGAGAATCTTCAGGAACTAATATGCAGCAGGGCAAGCAAAGGACCCTGCGTCAAAAACAAAGTAGCAGCAAAGAGCCAACTCGGGAAAAGGTGTCCTCTGACCTAAACACATGTGCTATGGCATTTACACACACACACACACAATCTTTTTTAAAAATCCTAAAATTAGATCTACCATAGGCCCCAACTATTCGCCACTCTTCAGCTATACTCAGTTGACTGCAAGTCAACGTACAACACAAATACTCGCGCACCACCACTCATTGCAGCACCACTGAAAACAGCTAAGTTGCATATCCTTGTCCACCACAGCTCAAGTCACAATAGCTAAGAAGTAAAATCAACCAGCTTGCCCATCAACTAATGAGTAGATAAAAAAAATGTGGTACAAAAAAAAAAAAATGTGGTACATACACACAACTGACTATTACTCAGCTGTAAAAATAAATGAAATTTGAAGGCAAATGGATAGAGTTGAAAGCATTCTATTGAGGTCACTCTGCCCCAGAAAGACTGTTGTATGTGCTCTCTCATATGTGGGTCATACTTGAATCATTTGCTTTGCTATGTTTAATCTGGGGTACATGAGGAAGCCAGGAAAACTAGAAATGGGGTGCTGGGGAAACAGTGAAATAGAGTAAGATGAAAGTAGAGAAGAGACTAGTGGGGCAGAGGGGCTCAAACACGGAAGCAGGCAGGGACCAGGAAGTGAGGTATTGGCAGGTGGCTTAACAAACATGAAGAGTATGTTTTAAAAGCTACATAGAAACCTATGATTTTCCAACACAAGGAAGAACTCAATTAGAGGAGATGCTAGAACATAGGAGATAGGAAAAGTGTATGTGTGTGGGGGGGTGTGTACCCGGGGTTAAAGGCTTAAGTAGAGACAGGCAGCTTGGGGAGAGCAGAGGACAGGGGGAAAACTAAACTAAGGCTATGCAAAGACGCCATATGGAAATCCACTAAGTGGATTAAATATGCACAATATAGGTATATTTTCTTTTAAAGGGGAGTTTGAATAGAAATACCCTGCATGAGTGGACAATTCTGCTCCCAGAAGATATAGGGTATTAAATAAGAATCCTGATGCCAGGCACTAGGTACCCAACTCTGAGCTGTTCCTCGGGGAGTCCAGAGGTACCCAGAACAAGTGGACACTGCCACTGAAGATAGCATTCACCGTGGGGGCAGGACATGGAGAAATCAACCTGAGCCCAAGTGGGAATCTCTCCCTGCTGGCTAACTAACTTTCACGGTGTTGCAGCGTGTTGTGCAGGGGGAGAAAAGACATCAACAGTTGCACCCAGCCCAGGACTCTGCACACTACAATACTGACCTTCCAGGCCAGAGGTGCTGTGGTGCGATAGTGGCATATGGCAGTTACGGGCACAACAAATTGCCTTCTGACTGGCTGTGCGGTCTGCTCCACAAGAAGGCTTTTGTGTCTGGTCCTGTCAACTTGGTCAAATGTCCAAGACTAGGGAAGTCATAATCCCTGGGGGAACCTCCTGTTGTTATGATAAATGGCCATGCTGTTAATGTCCTTTATACCCATAGATTTGTACTGCTCTCACCTTTGGTCAGAGGATCTTCTCTTTACGGTGAGTACTGGCTAATCCAGAGACTCGTTTCTGGTCAAGACTCTGAGTATATGAATGCTCAGCTCTGTCAGGATCATCCGTATCGACCTCTCACCATCCAAGGCTCGGGGAACTTTGTGGGAGGAGGGCGAGGTAACAGCCAGTGGATGGGGTAAGCATTACAAAATGCTTCTGCATGTGACAGAACCACTGTCCTCAGGAACTCATAATGGCTATGGTTACCTGCACAAGGTCAAGCCAGTAAAATCCCAGCACTGACTGGGGTTTGGACCTCTGTTGGAGGAGCAACAGCTAACAGCTGCTGAGGGAGAGAAGGAGTCACTCCCCTTTGGGGACACGGCTGCTAGTAGGCTGCTTGGGTGCCCGGTGGATGGCCACACACCCATGCGCTTATGGGCAGCACTAGTTGGACTCAAAAAAAAAAAAAGAGACGAGGATGCAAAGTTGGGAGGGAACTGGGTTGGGGAACACTAGGAGAGATGGAAGGAGGTCGTGGTACCTGAGTATGGTCAATATACACCTTATCAATGTACGTGAACCTTCAAGGGGTTAAAAAACATTATTTTAGAAAGTTAAAATACATAAGCTATAGAACCAGTCTAGAAGTAATGGGTAGAGAAAATGTGGCATAGACTAGCGATGCAAACTTACAAACTTTGTTCATAAAGAATAAAGTTGCATTGATCACAGGAAGATGGATGCAGCTGGAGAGAATGATATTAAAGCAAATTCAGTCAGAAAGGCAAACATCACATCTTTCATCTGTGGTTTCTAGACTTTTATGAGTACATGAATCCATGTATGAATATGAAGGTAGAACTGAAACTTCAGGAGCACAAAGGGCACTAACAAATAGAGAAGTGACAGAAGGTAAGACGGTATGAGGGAAATATGTCTGAAATGCGTTGCATTCTGTATGAAAGGGTTCTGTGTAGGCCAGTACACTATAAGATAGTGTTTCTACTTCATCTCTAGATACCCACAATATTGTAAGTAGGTTAACTATAGTGCTTACCAAGAAATCTACTCTGTAAGTACACTGTGACTATTCCCCTTCAAAATGTCTACATTCCGAGTCAAGCCGGCAGATTATTTTAAATAGCCTGTTTTACCCCCTCAACAGGAGGGGGATGTATTGATGAGAAAGGGGAGAGGTTTGCTGATGTTACACGTTTACCTGGCATTGGCAGCTTTCAGGTCACAGAAGTGAGTGAGCAAAGCCTTTACAACGTCATTACAGACAACTTTAACCACATCCACGTGACTCAGCCTGTGGCGAATCTGCTTGGCAATTTCCCAGAAGTCATCCAAGAGCAGATGGTAGAGCTGTCCTTCATCTCTGCTGAGGTTCCCGTACCAGGAGAGAATATAGTCTCTGTAACTGTAGTCGAACACTGTGAGGAATAAAGCGGAGCTGAGTCAAAGTTGCAAACATCCAGGCGGCTCATTGCTTAAAATATAATGAGAGTAGAAAATACAACAAGGGAAAGGAAATCTTCTCAGTTAAAAGATCCTCATCTAACTGGGATGCCTGGGTCTTGTACAGTCTAATTTTAAATAGTTTGTTTACCTTGATGCCCACCTTCTTAAATACATATAGTACAGCAAATCTTCTCAATCGTCGCTTGGGCCGTGAGTAAATGGGTAAAGTTAATAATATATTTCATTTCATATAATGTAATTATATATCAAGTATCAGCATTTAAAATTAAATGTTTTCATTAATTTTTCAAGCCAAGCTTTGAAATCTGGCGCATGCTTTATAGTTACAGCAATCACAAATGAACTGTTGAAGTTTTTAGTGCTCAGTAGCTGCCTTGTAGGTCTCGTGGTTGCCCATGGCAGACATCACAGCTCTACTTAATATGGAAAGACTGTAATTGTTAGTGTGATTGTTCAAGAAAGAAGGACTCCTGAACAATAAACTGACATCTGGCATAGACAGTGACACCTCCCAAGTGCCACAGGGGGAAAAAAAATTAGCCACACAACCCTGCTCCAGCTCAAGGACACCAAGGTTACTGATTATTTCTGAAATCATTTAATTCTCAAAGCTTTTTCTTTCTCAAACACTACTCATAGCCTGGTAGGATGGTGAACACCTTTAATCCCAGCACTTGGGAAACAGAACCAGGCACATTTATGAGAACTGGAGGACAATTTGGTCTACATTGCAAGTTCCAGGCCAGTTAGGGATATAGAGTGAGACCTTTTCTCAACATACAGACAGACACACACTGAGAGACAGACAGACACACAAACAGAAACCCACATACAGAACATCAAGATTTTTGTTGACATTCATATATGCCCAAGTTTAAGCAAAATCTCAAGGTGATGCCAATGGCTTCAATCACGCCTTCTAGCTGAGAACAATTATCTTCCAAAGGCAGGAAGAAAAAAAAGATGCTACAGCAATCTTTAACCATTCACTAAACATTATTTTATAGACTCTGATATGTAAGGTGGCATTGACAGCCACATGAGTAACAACCAAGCGATGGAGAAAAGCCATCAAACAAATGAGCTCTTCAGATTCTTAGTCATTTTTATGTTACCATCCAGATATTTGATCAGATGACTGTTAAGTTTCCTAAGTTTTGCAGAGTAGCTGTACCTCATCTTGAACTGGGCGGGTTCCGTAGATGTAAGATGAAAACCGGAACAAGACAGCTCTATAATGTCATTCATTTGTGACAAACAAACAGAACATGGATCCTATGTGGCAACTGAGCATGTTATCAAGAAACTGAGGTTAAAGGAGTGAAATGACTTGCAGGCAGCGATGCCACACTTCCTGTCCTACTCTGCACACTGGAGTCCCCCATATGCCACACTTCCTGTCCTACTCTGCACACTGGAGTCCCCCATATGCCACACTTCCTGTCCTACTCTGCACACTGGAGTCCCCCATATGCCACACTTCCTGTCCTACTCTGCACACTGGAGTCCCCCATATGCCACACTTCCTGTCCTACTCTGCACACTGGAGTCCCCCATATGCCACACTTCCTGTCCTACTCTGCACACTGGAGTCCCCCATATGCCACACTTCCTGTCCTACTCTGCACACTGGAGTCCCCCATATGCCACACTTCCTGTCCTACTCTGCACACTGGAGTCCCCATGTGCCACACTTCCTGTCCTACTCTGCACACTGCAGTCCCCCATATGCATAAGCAGAAGAAGGAAAGCGTTAAGAGTAACAGGCAAGAGAACACAGAAACGGTGTCCTTGTCCGCAGCTCATCTGGCGTCTTTAAATGACATCCATAAGGAGCAATAGGTCACAGACACCACTTTGTAAAATGCTCTGGAAAGCACAACAAGAGGGCAGCACGAGCATCCTAGAAAAGAAGTTCTGCTCGATTCAATATGAAGAGGACCTCAATAAAAGCAGCACAACTTTCCAATATGCAGTCACAGCAGATGGTGGCCTTTGCACCATCTAATGGACAAGGATGACAAAAACTTAAATGGCCTCCAGAGGGCCTTGTCTGCAAGGCCAAGTAATTAGGGCAGGATGAGAGTCCCTTGCCAAAATCACTGCTTGATTGGTCCCTTGATCTTTTTATTAAACTAAGTTTTCATACCACAGAAATTTAAACTAATAAAGCATATGCAAAATATGAGAGGTAAGTCAAATTATAAGAGATTTAATAACTTTATAGTAAGATCTACTCGGTGTGCTGCTCTAGTCACTGCTGGGTTGCTGTAAAGAGACACTATGAGGAAGGCAACTCTTATAAAACGCTTAATCGGGGGCTGGCTTACAGTTTTAGAGGTTCAGCCCATTATCATCATGGTGAGGAGCATGGCAGTATGCTCAGCACTGGAGCAGTAGTGGGGAGCTACATCCTGATCCTCAGGCCAAGAGAGAGACTCTGAGCTTGGCATGGGCTTTTGGATCCTCAAAGCGCACACCCAGGGACACACTTCCTCAAACAAGGCCATGCCTCCTAATCCTTTCAAATAGTGCCATTTCCTGGTGACCAAGCAATTAAATCTATGAAACTAGAGGGCCCGTTCTTATTCAAACCACCTCATGTGCCAAAATGTTTAACATGGAAGGTGTATCATCTTTGTAGTGTCCTACTACATTTCCTGACGACACTGCATATGCTATTTAATACAACCCTGAAATACTCCTATGGTAATACAATTTGGTTAGGAATTTATAAAAATCAATTTGGTAGGAATGTATACTCAGCCACAAACTTTTTTTTTTTTTACCATAGATAGATCTTCCATTAATAACTAATCAATATCTTTCTTAAGCATCATAGCTGCATGTATAACTTGAATATATAAGGCAAAAAAAGAGCCATATTTCTAAATATATATTACATAGCAATACAGACTCACACAAACACAAAAATGAACAAAACGTTGTGTTATGTGTACATATATGTTTGTGTGGTATGTGTGTGTGGAGGGCAGAGGGCAATGTCAACTGCCTTCCTTTCTTGTTCTCCACTTTATTCTTTAAGGCGGGGTACCTTACGGAACCTGGAGCTTACTGATTCAGCTAGACTGCCTGGCCAGTGAGCTGTAGGGACCCACCTGTCCCTGCTACATTGGGATTAGAGATGCATGCCATTGGCTTTTATGGGGATGCTAGGTCCTGGGTCCTCAGGCCTGCATGGTGAGCACTTTACCAACTGAGCGGTCTCTCAGCCCACCAAACAACATATTTTTAAAGGTAACTCAAAAGTGAATCAATTGCAGAATATGAATTCCCTCTTGTAGCGCAGGCCTCAACTCCAATCAGAGAGCAGTTGGTTGCCTCAGTAACAATGGGGCCTCTATTGCAACAGCAGTACATCCTGCCAGCAGGCTGGTCAACCAGTTAACGTGTAACGTACGTAGTATAATTCTTGTTGTTCTAACACCTCACTACACTGTCTTGCACAACTTTTTATTCTTATAACTCAGTATGTACATACTTTAGATAATTCCTCGTCTACACTGAGCTACAGCACAAACACTGTTTAGCAACAAATGTGTTTATATGCTTACCACACATATATTTGTAATTTACTGTACTGTTCGATGGCATCATTTTAAGTTATATATACCAAGGGCAATAAAGTAAATATATAAAGACAAAATAGCACAACATTATCTAGTTAAAACTAACTTTAGGAGGAAATTTTTAAGTATTTTGTAAGTGGTTCACATCAACTAAATGTATACTGTAGCTCTAATAAACACGCTGCCACTTAAGCTTTTTTTTGATTATCAACATTAAGTCTGTTACCACTTGCTGTAGTTTAATTTAATATACTGGTACTACGGTTTAGAAATATAAAATCTCTCCAAAGATATAAACCACATTTACAATGGATGTTTCTAAATGCTTGTATAATCTCTTAGCTTTCTCAATACACATTCCTAGATTTGCCATAAATGTAAGTGGCCACATTTTTTAAAAAGTAATTCCAGTTTTGGCCTGTTTGTTACTGCTGTTATCAACAGCTGCCAAAGGTGTAACCTGCATTCCTCAATCTATTGTTAGAGCAGCCACCAGCTCTCATTTTGGGTAGAGAATATGATGTTCAACTTCCTGACAATGATCTTATGTTTTCAAAATATTAGATCAGAACAAAGGACTCTTGAGCCTTAAGAAGTTGGCTAACAATGCCATCTAACAGATAACAGAAGCCAAGTTGCAACAGAGAAAATTACAAAAAAGTCAACCTCAATGTAGCATAGAGAACACTACCAGTAGAGAAGAGGCTGGATTTAGTTAGTGTACACTGTACACATAAACGAAAACATCACACCAAATCTCCTTAATACATACAGGTGACACATAAATTTAAAAAAGTTTTAAAAAGAAAGAAAGCCATCAGATGTGCTTTTAAAAAATACCAAATAATACTTAACCAATGCTCTTGCCCAAAAGCTTTGTGTGACACTTCCCTTTCAAGAAAAATGACTGCACAGGAATTAACTTAAGGGCAACGTGTTATTTGCTTCTGTCAAGTAGGCCTCAAGTTTCCCTAAGCCCATCCCACACAAATAAATCTGAAACAAACTGGCCCACCCAAGAGAAAAAGGTCATCATCAAAGAAACGCAAAGAAACATTTAAGGCTTCCAAAATTAAAAAGGCACCATATTTTAACATTAACAACTACTCTAAACAGAAGCAGCTCAAGTTTCCTCAAATGATGAACAAATAAAATGTGGCAAATAAAGACAGTGAGATATTAATTAGCTTTTAAAAGGAAACAGTGTATACAATTAAAGATTTGTAATGTTTTGTTTTTGTTAGGGTTTTTTTGTTTTTTGTTTTTGTTTTTTGTTTTTGTTTGTTTGCTTGCTTTTGGTTTTTCGAGACAAGGTTTCTCTGTGTAGCCTTGGCTGTCCTGGACTAACTTTGTAGACCAGGCTGGCCTCGAATTTACAACAATATGCCTGCCTCTGCCTCCTGAGTGCTGGGATTAAAGGCGTGCGCCACCACTGCCCAGCTGCTTTGTAATGTTTTTAATGCTGTATTTACTTTATTTTCCATGCAGGAGTGTTTGTTTGCACGTGTGCACCATGTGCGTGTGTGGTACCCTCAGAGGCCAGAGAGAATATAAGATCTCCTGTAACTAGTCACATAGATGGCTGTGAGCCATTGTTTATGTGCTGGAAACCAAACCCAGGACCTCTGCAAGAGCACTGAGCCACCTCTCCAGCAACTGAGGGATGATTGAGTCCCTACCAGAAGCAAACAATAATCTGGAGCACACTCGGGTGTGTGTGTGTGTGTGTGTGTGTGTGTGTGTGTGTGTGTGTGTGTATGTGTGTGTGTGTGTGTGTGTGTGTGTGTGTGTGTGTCTTAAGGCAGTGAAGAAAAGCCAGCAGTTCAGGAGCTAGAAGTGTGTGTGTGTGTGTGTGTGTGTGTGTGTGTGTGTGTGTGTCTTAAGGCAGTGAAGAAAAGCCAGCAGTTCAGGAACTAGAAAGCCAGCTCAGTGTTTTAAGAATCTGCCCTCCTGCAAGGAGGCCAGGTTCAGCTCCAGCACCCACAACAAGTACCACATCACAGTCGTAACTCCAGTCCCAAGAGTCTGAATGCCCTCTTCTATTCTCTGCGGGCACCAGACACACATGGTGAGAGCATGCATACATGCAGGCCTGCACACACAAGCACATAAAATAAACATAAATATTTTTCAACTGGTTGGTGCAGGGCCATCAAGGTGGTTCAGTGATTAAAAGTATTCCCTGTTCAAGTCAGACAACCTGAATTCAACCTCCTGGGGCCATGATAGAAGAAAATGATTGACTCCCAATGTTGTCCTCTGACCCCCACATGCATGGCGTGGCACTTGTGCAGCTGCCCTTACACACAGCACAGGCATGCACAGAAGTAAAATTAAAATTCTGTTTAAAGTTGTTTAGTTTTGTTGAGCCCTGTGAGTTTAAGGCCAGCCTGTTCTACAAAGTGAGTCCAGGATGGCCAAGATAACATAGAAAAACCCTGTCTCGAAAAACCAAAAAAAAAAAAAAAAAAGAAGAAGAAGAAAAGAAAAAGAAAAAATTAGTAGAAACATTACTAATATTAAATGACAGTCTACCAAGTTCTAAAATTCAAACTTTCAAGCTATTTCCCTGCGTCTATAATACTTGTCTTCAACTTTAAACATGGTGATTTTTGTGAACTATGCCGAGTGAAAGTACTTATTTGTGTATTAATTATTCGATGATCTCTTAGCTATCTACCTAACACCATGTAGTTGGGTGGAAAACTCACACTTTTTCCTTGAATGATAGTATAACTCACTGTTTAGAAATCTGATTTTAATAATCCTTTAAAACCTTAATTTGATCTTCAAAATATACTGCATCCTTAAATATTAATATTTAGATGCTCACTCCAGGACCGTATGTCCAGGAATGTAACCCCAGTTCCTCCACCCTCTCCATGCAGACCTCATTTGCATACTCTCCGCTGGTTTTTTGAGGCTATCACTTAATCTGCTTAAACAGATTTGTCCATGAGTGGACCATCCGCTAACCTCTAACATACATCCTCCAGGTAGTGTCTAGAAAGAAAATATTTCCTGAAGCCTATTCTGGAGAATAGGGAGCAGATCTGCTCCCTATTGTTGGTGCACCTCTTCTGGGCTGGTCAGCTTCATGGAATCTGGAAATTTCTACTCTATAAATGCTTAAACCACTTCCATTTGTCCAAAACACAGACGCACCCAATCTTCAAACAGAAGCTCATGAAAAATCCTCACTGCCCTAGGAAGGACAGATAAACCAGAGATCACAAACTCCCTTTGAGAACAGTGTTGCTTTACGTAGTAATTCCGTGAGTGCGGTCCATCCTCACCGTCTTTCAGAGCTCGATCCATGTTGTGAGAAATGACCACTTTCCTGCCCTGAGCTGACTCCTGTGGATTTCCACATACAGAGCTCTGCAATGAGAAGACAGAAAGCACAGCGATCACTGAAGGAATAAACTATACACAAAGATAAAACCAAGAAGAAGATTAGGGGATTATAATCTTCCTCTGGAAAAGCTAACAGATGCTCAAGGTTAATTAGGAAATGTCTAGGAAGAGCTGAATTACTATTATAATATTTATTAGGAGTACCAGGAAAATACAAAACAAAAAATTAAATCAATGAGGGAAAATATACCACTGTTTGTCTCCATTAGGGTTTCTACTGTTGTGATAAACACCCTGACCACAATCAGCTTGGGGAGGAAAGAGTTATTCCAGCTCACATCTCTCAGGTCATTCATCATCACTGAGGAAGTCAGAGCACCAGCTCAAGGCAGGAACCTGGACACAGGAACTAATGCAGAGGCCATGGAGGAGCACTGCTTACCGCCTTGCTCCTCACCCCGCTTTCTTACACAAGTCAGACCACCTGCCCAGGGTGGCACCACCCGCAGTGGGCGGGGCCCTCCCACATCAATCACCAATGAAGAAGATGTTCTACAGACTTTCCTAACAGGTAATCTGATGGCGGCATTTTCTAAATACAGGCTCCCTCCTCCCAGCTGACCCTATCCTGTGTCAAGCTGACATAAAAACTAGCCAGAAACGATTCCATAAATGATACTAGGGTAGTTTTATATTCATAGGTGGGGGAGGTGACAGTCATACTTTATTTATAACTGATTAGGGAGCTAAACATTTCCTTAAACTAAAATAGCTAATTTAGAAAATTTGGAATCAGATGTTCATAATCATGAGATAGCAAAGGCCTCTCTACAGTAAGGCACAAACTCCAAAAATTATACGGGACAACAAAAACAAAACAAAATATGACTTTAAAATTAAAAATTATTGTTTAACAAAAGATGAAATGAACAAAACATAGGCAATAGTCTAGGAGAATATCTCAACACATGTAACAAAAAACTACCTATTTATACATGTGTATTCAGACCCCATACTCCAAACACCATACTATATGGCCCTTTCATGAGGAAAATGGACCCTGACTGCCAAGTTCAGAAATACTCCTGTTGGCCACTATACAATGAAATGTTTGTTTTCTTATGTTATTGGAAGGGTGTCTATTTCTCCATGCTCTGAGGAAGGAAACTGCACGACCAATATTAAATTTTTAAGTGAACTGTCTTTCAGCAATTCCACCCCTAAGGAGGTCTAATAGCTGACATGGCTGAAACACGCATCCAACAAACACAGCTGCAGGTAATCACAAGCCTGAACGAGGAGTGGGAAATGCCTGGGACTAACTATGTCCCCTGCTGTCTTTGGGTAGAGAGCCAAGAGTGTCATCCTGTTCATCCTCTAAGGAAAGCAAAGGGCACAGCCTTAAGATTTCTTGCTACCTAATACACATATTTGAAAGCAATCTCATATTAATAACAATAAGAAGTATATGTGCATGTGTGTATTATACCATGAAAGGACTTTATGCTACAAAGTCAAGACACAGCATTTAGTATTTTCTCAAGGCATTAGAAATTTTATGCTCACGTAGAGGCAAACCAGTTGATATATGAAAGACAAAAATGCACTCTCAACCATTTAAAACTGCTTTCTAGGCTCTTAGTAACTACTATATTTCAAGGTCAGACTTAAATCTAATTTTCAGTTTTTTAAAAAAAATTTTCAGTTACAGGTACATCATTTTTGGTGACCCACAGTGGTCATGTGACAGAACCAAAGCCAAGGACTGGAGAGCTGGCTCATGAGTTAAAGTACAGGCTGCTCTGGCAGGGGACAGAGGTTGCATCCCAGCACCCACATGGAAGCCCATCACTGACCATAAGTTCAGTCTCAGGGATGCAACACCCTCTTGTGTCCTTGGAGAGGACTAGGCATAGATATGGTGCATAGAAATACATGTAGGCAAAACATTCATATACACAAAATAATGTTTTTTTAAAACAGTTAAAAAAAATTTAAATCCAAGCACTTAATTGAGAAAGCTCCCGAGGTCCTAGCACCTCCAACAGTGCCCACTATTTCTCTCCCCCAACCCTTGAACATAGTTTGTATTTTAAGAACCAATTCTGGAAAATCTCAACTGAATGCTTGACTTTGTTTTTTTTTCATCTGAGCACTGTTGGTCACCAAACCTACTGAACCTGTACTTGGGAAACCAAGGGCTGGTGGAGAAAGGGAGTGGGCTGAAGATATGACACGGTCCCCAACCTGTGCATGGCACTGCTGGGAGGGGTAACACCTTCAGTGGATATGACAGAACCAAGCGGGAGGAAGTTAGGTAAAGTCTTTTTATTTTTATCTCCCTCATTACGGACTGCTATCTTTTTTTGGTTTGCATTACTGAGTCCATGTCTGGGGGTTTGCTGTCATATGGGGAAAGCCTGTTTGCTTTTGAGACAGGGTCTCACTGTGCATCCCAGGCTGGCCTCAGCCTCGAAATCCTCCTGCTTCATTCCCTCTTTCCATTTATAGATTTGAAAAGCAGGAACTCCACCGGCTGGCCAACCCAAAGACTTGTTTCTGAAGACGACTGTCCCTGTCTAACTTCTGTCCTGTTGGCACACACCTGCACCCCACCCTCCACAGTCACTTCCCTGCAAGGCTGGTTTGGAGAAAGATAAAAGGCAGGCATGTATTCCTTCTGTCACAAAGGATTCTTGTAAAACCAACACTATATAGTCTGGATATAGTGTCCATAAGGAATCTGATCACTCCACTTCCATGTTGGTATTTTAGTACACATCACAATGTTCATTCATGGAGGTTTTTGGTGGGACAGACCACTATTATATGCATATTGGATTTTTTTTATTTAATGAAAAGAAATGAAACCTATCTTCATATTAAGATTTAGAACTGTTTCAAACTAACCAAGGTCATTTTTAATTACACACAGACCTCTCTAGAGGAAAAAAATTAGAGATCTCAACATATAATTGCATGTTTTAAAATGTTTCCCAAAGTCAGACCAAAACCTGAAAGCTTTTCTCTAATTTCTACAACCAGATCTTCAGAATCAGGAACAGTCAACATAGCAGTAAATGCTCCATTGAATACATAACAGTTTTCAGTCCACAGCCATGACACATACATACTGTCTGTGGGACAAAGCCAAAGATACCCTCTCAAGAGAAAACACCCAGAGAACCCTTGCAGGAAAACTTGGGCATTCTGACCCACTAGTCACTAGACACCCAGGAGCTGTCGGGACTCTGGCCTACACAAATTGGTTAAGATGGCAATGCTGTCTGGGTGGTTTCCAAGCCAATCATGACATAATTTTTCTCATGGCTATCACCTGCTCTATGCTAGTAAACAAATGTTTCTCCTCTTTATTGTGTACAAATATTTTCAAGTGTTTTTCAGTGTATTCCAGCTTCTGTTAAAAAGAAAAAATATAGCCGGGCGGTGGTGGCACACGCCTTTAATCCCAGCACTGTGAGGCAGAGGCAGGCGGATCGCTGTGAGTTCGAGGCCAGCCAGGTCTAATAAACAATAACAACAACAACAACAACAACAATAATAATAGAAGAAGAAGGAATAATAATAATAATAATAATAATAATAATAATAATAATAATAATAATAATAATAATAAAAGAAGAAGAAGGAAAAAATATCCAGGGATGGAGACACACAACTATAATCCCAGTATGAGGGAGCAAAGTGATGGGACTCCGATAGTCATCCTTGGCTGCGTTGCTAGGCTAAAGTTAGCCTGAGCTGCTTAAGCCACAGACAGAAGATAAGAGAAAGGAAGGGAGGGGAAGGGAGAGAAAGGAAGAGAAGGTTACACCACCTTCAGGGGTGATGTGTATATTTTCTGTGAGGCTGGTAATCTATCTTACAAAAGCCAATGTAAGCCTGCAGTCACCATTACTACCCACACGAGTGTCACAAGGCTGTCTGTCCAAGGATTCTGAGCATCTGATCGTCTGCTGGGATCCCACAGCTTTCTCACTTTTCTCAAACCCTGGTCTCTTTCAAAACAATGACATTCTCCTATTCTCCTTTGGCCCCAAGAATAATGTATTCAAAACCAAAGAGATGAAGAAGCCATGTATATCTTTCCTCGGCAAGAAAGAAAGGACTAGGACACTTGAGAGGCCACCTCATTAGATGAAGACTGGCAAAGATAGGAAGATATGCAAGGACACACTTTCCCCTGTGCACAAGTGAGCAGCCAGGACAGAGAGCTGGTGCAGCAAAGCAGGGCTGGAGACCACGGTTGACGGGCTTGGCTCTGCTCTCACTCACTAACGCCATCTCTGGACCCACACACTTCCTGTTAGGCTCTTTTTAAGGGTCTTATTGTGTTCCTTAGGTTTGTTTATAACTGATATTGGAGTTCCAAAAGCAGGAAAGCACAGCAATGGCCAGGAAAGCACTAGAAATAGCAAAAGTGGTCATGACTGCCATTGTGCTAGGTGTACTGACTTTTTTTTTTTTGCCTCAACAACAAATGGAAATCAATAAATTTTAGGTATCTCCATCTAATTCAATGTTACTACAAACACTATTGACTTACCCTGCGCCAAACTGTGAGCCAGGTCCAGCCCACTGACATCGTGTCTACAACTGTAGACTCACACAAAGTTCTTGGCAGAATGCCTCACATGAAACAGCACAGTCCCGCTATGATCACTCATACAACACAG
Organism: Acomys russatus; assembly: GCF_903995435.1. NCBI lineage: Eukaryota > Metazoa > Chordata > Mammalia > Rodentia > Muridae > Acomys > Acomys russatus. The sequence continues at coordinate 34,673,575 of NC_067163.1, forward strand.
AATGTTACCAATTTTCAAGAAAACTGGTTGGAGGTAGGCATGGTGACACACACTTTTTATCCGACTTAATGGAGGCGGAGGCAGATGAATCTCTCTGTGAGTTTGAGACCAGCCTGGTCTTCATGTCAAGTTCAGGGTTGGCCAGAGAAACCTATCTCAAGAAAAGGGGGTGAGGGGAGGAGAAGGAAGGAAGGAAGGAAGCTAGCTGCTTGGGTTGCTAGAAGATTCAAAAGGACCACAAATGTAGAAATGAGAGCAACAACACAACAGCAGAAAGCTGGACAACCAGAATGAGGCAATGGACGTATCACTCTTAAGCTGTTCTCTGCCTTTGTGGCTACACATGACAGAGAAGAAAGAACACGTTTCCTGAAGCTGCACTTGAGTTTCTGTTCCTTTACCCTTCCTGTTGCTGAAGCCTGCAAGTCACATCTGCCTTAGCGAGGGCCAGTTTGGCTAAAACTGGACTCGGCTTTGCTATGCTTCGTTGTGAGCTTGCTTTCCTTGGCATAAAAGAGAGCTGTCAAAACATAAGCTAAGTGATTACCCTCTGGGGAATTTCATTTTGATAGAAAGTAGTGGTGTTTGAAAAATCTCCTCCCTCTTTTATGGAGTCTTAAGTTTGTGATTTGTTTGTTTTCTGACACAGGGTCTCATCATGTAGCCCTAGCAGCCTTGAACTCACAGAGATCCACCTGCCTCTAAATTTGGTCTTTTTTTTTTAACTGATGACGTAAGGGCATAGAAGACATAGACATGCACATACAATGAATAATGTCTAAATCAGATCAGCCATCTCATTGATTGTCATCATGTCACTGGGATGGAAACATTTTTAAAAGTCTTGGTGTATAGCCCAAATGGACGGACCTAGAAATCCAGACTGTGCTCCTCAGCCTCCCAGGTGCTGGGATTACAGACTTGCCCCAAACTGTCTGTCACTCAGAGTCCGGTGAGGACCCTGGGGTCCGAGTCTGGTGGGCTGGTCCGGGTGTTGCTTACTTCCTGGGAGAGGGGGTGGAAAACAGGTGGACCTTGAAATCAAAGGTCCCAAGGTCCCGTTTCTTGCTCAGGGGCAGCTTAGAGCACTAGCTTAGAGCCTAGGCCGGTCACCTGGGTGTTAGAGGTTACTGGTCTCACCAGGGGAGATAGAAAATGAAGTTTCCATGGAGTGTTACAGTTTAGCTCTTTTAGAATGAAAGTGCTGGTATCAGAAGGCAGTGGAGACTCAGGGACTCCACAAGCCCATGCTGATACCCAAAGTGTTACAGCCCTTTCTTAAGCTGCTACGCTAAGCACAGCATAAACCTACTGGCAGGCAGGTCTGGTAAGATTCAGGCCTGGCGGTGCTTTACCAGGGATCAGCACCAAGCTAGCAGTGGTGGCACGGCTGCCAAGGCAGCTCTGGCATCATTGCTTTGACTGGTAGTCAAAACCTGGGCATCCAGTGGCGATTCTTCCCCAAAATAAATGGAGTCTCAGATGGTCATGGCAGAGAAATGGTGAGCACTCACAAGAGAGTGAGCACACCAGCCCGCCTTTATTTATAAATCTTGGGCAGTGGGGAGGGGTTTGAGAGAACGTGTCTCATTCGCTGGGGCTAGGGGTGCCAGGATCCTTCATCTACTATAGCGGTACAGTACCTCATTTACATATAGTAGCACTCAGTCCTATCACAAGAAGGAAAACACAGTACTTAATTATCCCGTGGGTGGGGGAAGAACTTCTAGGTACAATTAAAGGTCATTTGCTGGAGGCTAGGATCTCATTAGCATAGGGTAAGGTTTTCTCTGAGGGCTTCTGACCAGATCTGGGGTTACCAGATCAGGTAGAGTGAGAACCCCACTGAGAAAGGGGAGTCCACTGTCATAGACCAAGAACAAATGACTATCTATCCGGAGATGTCAGACTTCAACCTATCCAGCAGTCTCACACTTGTCCAGCTGACGAAAGCTTTGAAAACCCTTCATTTTCCCCCCAGAGAACCACCATTCAATACCCAGCATTCGTGTCAGGTGACTTGAAACTAACTGTTACACTGGCTCCAAGAAATCTGAAACCTTACCCAATACCTAAGTGCGAGCACACACACACTCACACTCAAAATAAACGTTATTTTAAAAATCCTTTTTTTTTTCTTCCCTAAACTGAGTACAAGGGTATTAGCTTGTAGTCCTGGCTACTTGTTTGTTTAAGACCAGAATGTGAGGCCAATCGATGCAATACAGACCCATCAGAAAAGGAAAGGAAAGGAAAGGAAAGGAAAGGAAAGGAAAGGAAAGGAAAAAAAATCCTTTCTTTTGGTACATTATTGTCATATACACAGTCACTATGTTATGGCAGAATAACAACATGCCATATTCCCCCTCTTAAACAAGATTTGTATCTTAATTACAAGAGAATTTATTTTTGAAATAAAATCTACAAATCTCTCGTAATGATTTTTTCTAGATTTCAAAGAGGCTATAATTTTTCAAATGTTATTTTCAGCTACATAAATTATAGAGACATCGTTCAATACATTATGGATGTAAAGAAGTGAGCTGAACCTATTCCTTCATCCAGAAGGGTCTTGGCCTATTTCCTTGGAGTCAGTGTGTCCAACCTTTCATGACTATAACTATGGGCAAGTTATCTTTCTGTACCTCAGTCTCCTCATCTGTAAGACAGATAACAATAGTACCTAACTAACCATTAGAGTCAACATGAGCATTAACAGAAAGAACACACATGAACTACAATAGCAACTAGAAGGCATGTGAAGTATAAAACACTACTGGCACTTTTTCTGCGTACATGCTTTGTGTCAGCATCAAGAGTCCTCGGTTGCTCTTACCTTACTGTTTGGGACCAGGTCTAGCTTATGGAACCCAGAACTAGCTTATTCGGCTAGATAAGCCAGCAGGCATTGGCAATCCTATCTCTACCCTCCTCACCACAGGAGTTCCAGGTAGGCACTACCACACCTCACTTTTTACATGGGTCCTAGGGCTCAGAACTCAGGTCACTAAGTGTTTGCATGTAAAATACCCATTGAACCACCCTGCCACCCACACTTGCATATTTTTACAAGAAATTGCAATCAATTCTGCATTTGGCTTTTTAGACTCAATATTGAATGAAAAGTGTTGCTTTCATAATGAAAAACTTGGAATATAATGTTTGAATGACTTACATCATAATTTATTTGCTTACTCAACACTTATTTTGCTTCCATCTTTTTTCATATTCTAAATGAAAAATATTTCCATTTTTGTACTGTTAAGCATGACGAGAAATGCTCTAAAAGATACTAAAAGTGCTTCTGAAATACATGGTGGATTTATACCCTAACTTTATTTAATGGGCTTAATGCCTAAAGGATTTTCCTATGGGGTAGGGAGATTGCTCAGTCGGTACAAGAATTTTCTGCACAAATGTGAGGACCTGAGTTAGAATCTCTGAAGTCCATAGAACAGCCAGCCTCGGAGCGTGCACACCTGTAACCCAGCACACCTGCAGGAGGAGGAGAGGACATACAAGAGACTCCCCAGGGCTTGCAGACCAGCCGGCCTGGCATACACAGTGGGAAAACACAGACCTGCTCTCAAATGGGTGAGGGTGAGGACAGACACAGAGGTTGCTCTCTGACCTCCACAAATACACTGCGGCAGACATCCCTCCTCCCTCCCTCCTCTTCCTCACCTCTCTTGCATGAACACACACACACACACACACACACACACACACACACACACACACAAATAATAAAAATTAAAGAGTTGCTTCAAGAGGTCTTCCACTAGCTAAGAGGAAACTGAAACGCAATCAAGGTGGGGTTTGGAGGAGGAGAACTGATGTTTTCCAGCTAAGCACAAACTATGTGAGCAACTGGAAATATCCTCTCGGTATCTACAACCTAATGCACGTGCCATCAAAGCAGAGCTGCTCTTTGCAGATATTTCTAGACCTGTACATCCCTTTTATGCTTTCCTGGTTACTAATCTAAGGAAAAAAAAAATAGTAAACCACAAAGGCATCATCTCTTTAAACTATTCATACAGACAGATTTTTAAGATAAGCTAATAATACTTAGGAATGTTTTTCAATGTATTTGAAAGAATCAGACTAACATGGGAGAAGTGTAGTAAAAAAAAAAAAAAAATGGTTTCTTTTTTAAAAACACACAAATGTTAGAGGAATGTGTTTTTGTTTCATTCCCAGGTGTGGGATATGGGACTGCTTCAGATTGCCCACAGCGGCTGACTGTGATTTGTCTTGTGCTCTGGCAGAGGCATGATTCTGCCAGCTGAGGATGGTTTACATTTGGAATTCTGCAGAGCTCTTCAGAGGGTATATAATGCCAGAGCCCTGAGAAGAGAGCGGTTGCTGCTTCCCCTGATGTTGCTGCTGCTTGCCCTTTGGTCCTGATGATGCTGCTGTTTGCTGTTTGCAGATATCCTGAAGGTGAAGATCAAATTTATCTCAAGGGATTCAATACCCCTAATCAGCAGGAAGTAGTCTAATGATACTGATGCCTCCTTTCCCCTGACCCTTCTCTCTCTCCCACCTTGTGTTGGGGGTTGGAAGGGATAGGGGTGTTGTAGGGAGGGAGAAAAAAGAACCCAATAAAGTAATCAAAAGTATGGTTACAGAGGAGTGTGTTTTCTTTCTTACATACTAATCTAAAGAGGGTGTTTAAAAACACACACACACTCTGCTTGATTAAGACAAATTTAAGTCCATTATTTGGAAATGAAAATTATAACATGCGCTTGAAAACACGTAGAGAAATAGTAATGAGAGATGAATAGAAATTGAAGGGTATAAATGGATAGGGGAGCTGGAGGGAGGGAAAAGTCAAAAAGCAAACTAGCTTACAAAAAAGTAACTAAAAATCTCTGACATGAACTTTTTGCATTCCTGAAAGGGTTGGTGTGATAAAAATGCTGTTCGATTTTGTTACCTGCTTCCATCGTGTGCATTCATCTCATTTGAGTTTATTTGGCCCGTCTTGGGTTTGCATAACACGAATCGCATTTCCATCCATTTACTCAAGCACCCAACAGTCGCTGAGGACTCAATCGGTGTGCTTGGCACCTAGCCAGACACTGGACAGACAACAGCAGAGAAATTGAATTTGCTGTGTGGTGGGACTTGATCTGCTCTTCATGAATACTCATAACGAAGCAGCTAATACCCCGCTGTACATCGGGAGTGTGCTTAAGAATCCCGGATTCCTCGTGCCCTGGAAACCTTCACACTCGCCACTCGCTGCCCCTCCTGTTAGTTGTGGAAGGAAGCCACTCAAACACACAATGAATCTCCCTCCAACAGCACTTCATAAGAACTGTGAGATCCGTACGGATATGACGTAATCTCATTTCATAAGAGACAGCACTGAACTCAAATGGTAACCAGCCTGGTTACCCCTGCCTCAGAGCTTTTATGTAACTCCACAGCTAGATGAGTCACACAGAATTGCTTTTTTCCAGCTTTTGTATTCCATTTCTGTCAGAAAATACCATGATGCCATTTTATTAATTGGTTGGCTGGTTTTTAACTAAAAACTGGTGGTAAAATATTTGTACCTAGTTAGAAAAAAATCACGTTGGTAATTTGACTCAGTGAAACCTGTTGTTTCTCAGCTCCCTTGAAGCAGCGAACTGAGCTCTACAAACAGCAGCTCTGACGACATGCGCATGAGACACAAAGATGGGCGCTCAGCAGAAAACGCAAGGCCCCCCGGCTCAACTGAATCCACTCCGTCCTTTCTAGCTGGCAACACCAGCCTAAAGCTAAATCATAAGAACTGCTTCTTCCCTTTCTATCTAAAGCAAATGTGTTGGACTTCAAAGACTAAATTCTCCCCTTAGACAGGCCTTTCCATAAGAGCAACTCTGCCTCTGACTAGGTAAAGGACTTAAAAAACAAAACAAACAAACAAACAAACAAACAAACAAAACCACCTGCACTAGGCCAGGTGTGGTGCCTATAACCTTTAATCCTAGGATTTGGCAGGCAGGGGCAGGTGGGTCTCTTTGAGTTTGGGCCAATCTGGTGAGCTCTAGGACAGCCAAGGCTACATAAAGAAACTCTGGAGGGGGAGGAGCAGGAGGAGAGGGAGGGAGAGGAGGGGCAGGGAGAGGAGGGGAAGGGGAGGGGAACCCACACAGGAGGGCACAGTGTGAACATGAAATGTGCATGTGACTTTCCTTTCTCCTTGATGACACCAGGAAGCCCTACCTTCAAGTTGAAAACATGTAATTTCCAGATACATTTGGGTAAAGGTCTTTGGATACAATTTTATAAACCCCTCTGTATATTTTTTGGCCTGGAGCACACTATAGCTCAGACTGGCCTCCAATTCAAAGCAATCCTTCTGCCTCAGTGTCCCAAGCAATGAGATCGCTGGTGTGAACTACCACATCCAGCTCCTTTAAGTTTCTTAATTCAGAAAAGTGTAGACTGCATCTTTGGGATACATAATTTTAACAATAACTTTTACATAACCTCTGAAATCCCTGGACCCCACTTTGAGAAACACTGCTAAGTAGTGCAGTTAAGAATAAGAAATTTATTTCCACATAAAACAATGATTCATATAAAATGAGAGGTGAGTCCCGAAAGATTCATCTATGAAACTGAAGTGTAACTAAGTTGGCCAAATGCTTGGTGGGTGAACAAAAGCTCCTGGGAAGATGCTGCAGCTGGCTGTAAAGGGAGCCGGATCTGTCTTATCGGCAAGCGCTGATCATCAGCTAATTACCATGTCAGCATTGTGGAGAGGTGGACATGATTAGGTCCAGAGGCTAAGTTCTAACCTCTGAAACAGCCATTCCTTGCTTCCTTGATTTTGTATTGGAACTAACATCTTGTGACAATAGATTTTAAAAACCTTTAAAAAAAAAAACTTTTACAGTCTATTGACGTAGGAGAATGCTGGCTCCCCACTCCAAATGCTGAGGATGTCATCAGATAGCATCTTAGGCCGACAGTAAAGCTCTCCCCGTCTCCTTGTACCCACCTATCTGACACACTCACCAACTCATTCTAAAGTTGCCTTGATCTATGGCGTTATTTGTTCTTTTATAAAGCTATTAAAAAAAACAACAACTTCATAAAACTGCATCCACGTTGGAACATGGAATTTGGGGTAAGTTAAGTCTGTGTTCCCAGGCCATAGTCACTCAAAATGGCTCCAGAATAAACTATCCCTTATTCCCTGGAAGATGAGATGTTTTTTGCATCAACACCTAGCATGTACAACGTCCTAGTTTCTATCCCAGCACTGCACAACTACCACGTGTCAAGTGCCACGATCCTGGAGATAGAAGGATTAAAAGTCAGATTATTCTAAGTAATAAAAACATAGCCTGAACTATATGAAATTCTGTCTCAAAAAAAAATCACTCAAGGTCACGTTCCTTTGGACATTAAAATGGTAACCATGCATACTCTTCATTGTGTTCATAAAGGAGACACCATGAACTCCTTTTTCCTGCAGAATTCCCACTTAATACCATTAACAAACCATTAGTGTAAACTTTAAAGGGCAAGGGATGTCTGGGTGCTGGTGTTACATTCCTTTAATCCCAAGCACTCAGGAGACAGAGGCAGACAGAGCTCCATGAGTTTGAGGCCAGAATGGTCTACTGATTGAGTTGTGTGACAGCCAAGGCTATGCAGAAAAGAACCCTGTCTCAAAAACAAAAAAGAAACAGTAAAAGCAAGAGAAATCAGCTCAGTTAATGAGAGGTAGTTTAAATAAATAAACTGCCTACATCAAAAGCTTATAATGTTCTACACCATGTATAGAAGTTGAATCGACTGCTCATTCTTGAAGCTTTAACATGTCTAAAACACATGGCACAAACTAAGAATCCCTATACACTTAGCTCAACCACTTTAGAAATCATTATGGAAATTCCTTAAAACACTGAAAATAGACCTACCAGTATGCACTCCTGAGTATTTATCCAAAAACAATGTGGTCAGCACACAATCAGAGATCTCCACACCGTGTTTATTGTAGCATTGTCCACAATAACCAAGTCACAACACCAACCTAGGTATTGGTCAGCAGGAAATGTGGTATAAATACAATGGAATGAAATCATGTAGTTCTTGGGAAAATAGATGGAACTGGCGATCATCGTGTTAAGTTATCCAGACACCGAAAGTATTGTGATTTCTGTCACATGTGAAAATTGAAAAGCCCAGGGCCAGATGGTTTCAGTGCAGAATTCAAGGGTGAGCTAATACCGATACTCTTCAAGCTACTCCAAAAGATAGAAATGGATGGAATATTACCAAATTCATTCTATGAGGCCATAGTCACATTGATACCTAAACCTCACAAACACTCAACAAAGAAAGAGAATTTCAGACCAATTTCTCTCATGAACATCGATGCAAAAACACTAAATAAAATACTTGCAAAACGAATACAAGAACACATCAAAGATATTATTCATCATGACCAAGTAGGCTTCATTCCAGGCATGCAGGGATGGTTTAATATATGGAAATCCATCAATGTAATCCACCATATAAACAAACTGAAAATAAAAAACCACATGATCATCTCTTTAGATGCAGAGAAAGCATTTGATAAAATCCAACACCCATTCATGTTTAAAGTTTTAGAGAGATCGGGGATACGAGGCACTTTCCTCAACATAATAAAGGCTATATACAGCAAGCCAATAGCTAAAATCAAAGTAAATGGTGAGATACTCAAGGAAATTCCTCTAAAATCGGGAACAAGGCAAGGCTGCCCACTCTCTCCGTATCTCTTCAATATAGTACTCGAAGTTCTAGCCAGGGCAATAAGACAACAAAAGGAGATCCAGGGTATCCAAATGGGAAAGGAGGAAGTCAAATTATCCCTGTTTGCAGATGATATGATAGTGTACATGAGTGACCCTCAAAATTCCACCAGAGAACTCCTACAGTTGATAAACACCTTCAGCAAATTAGCTGGATAGAAAATTAAGTCAAAAAAGTCTGTAGCCTTCCTATACACAAATGACAAGCTTGCAGAGGAAGAAATTAGGAAAGCCACACCCTTCACATTAGCCACAAGCAAAATAAAATATCTAGGAGTCACTCTAACTAAGCAAGTGAAGGACTTGTTTGAAAAAAATTTCAAAACTCTGAAGAAAGAGACTGAAGATGACCTGAGAAGATGGAATGATCGGGAGAATTAACATAGTAAAAATGGCCATCCTACCAAAAGCAATCTACAGATTCAATGCAATTCCTATCAAAATACCTACACAATTTTTTAAAGACATTGAAAGTTCAATTCTGAACTTCATATAGAAAAACAAAAAACCCAGAATAGCTAAAACAATCTTGTACAATAAAAGGTGCTCCGGAGGAATCTCCATACCTGATCTCAAACTGTACTATAAAGCAATAGTAATTAAAACAGCATTGTACTGGTACAACAACAGGCTGGTTGATCAGTGGAATCGAATCGAAGACCCAGATATGAATCCACACACATATGGTCACTTGATTTTTGACAAAGAAGCCAAATCCATTCAATGGAAAAAGGATAGCATCTTCAACAAATGGTGCTGGTCTAACTGGAGGTCTATGTGTAAAAAAATGCAACTGGACCCATATTTGTCACCTTGCACAAAACTCAAATCCAAGTGGATTAAAGACCTCAACATAAAACCAGGACACTAAGTCACTTAGAAGAAAAAGTGGGGAAGAGCCTGGAACATATTGGCACAGGAGACAACTTCCTGAACAGAACACCAACAGCCCAGGCCTTAATGTCAACAATTAATAAATGGGACCTTATGAGGCTGAGAAGCTTCTGTAAGGCTGGAGACACTGTCAAGAGAACAAAGCGACAGCCTACAGACTGGGAAAAGATCTTCACCGACCGTACATCTGACAAAGGTCTAATATCCAAAATATATAAAGAACTCAAGAAGCTAAACACCACCAAACCAAATAACCCAATTGAGAAATGGGGCTTGGAACTAAACAGAATTCTCAACAGAGGAATATCAAATGCCTGAGAAACACTTAAAGAAATGCTCAACCTCCTTAGTCATCAGGGAAATGCAAATCAAAACAACTCTGAGATTCCATCTTTTTTTTTTTTTGCATTTTTTTTATTAATTTATTCTTGTTACATCTCAATGTTTATCCCATTCCTTGTATCCTCCCATTCCTCCCCCCGCCCCATTTTCCCATTATTCCCCTCCCCTATGACTGTTCCTGAGGGGGATTATGTCCCCCTATATATTCTCATAGGGTATCAAGTCTCTTCTTGGCTACTTGCTGTCCTTCCTCTGAGTGCCACCAGGTCTCCCCCTCCAGGGGACATGGTCAAATGTGAGGCACCAGAGTACGTGAGAAAGTCGTATCACACTCTCCACTCAACTGTGGAGAATATTCTGACCATTGGCTAGATCTGGGAAGGGGTTTAAAGTTTACCTTCTGTATTGTCCTTGGCTGGTGCCTTAGTTTGAGCGGGACCCCTGGGCCCAAATCTGCCTATCATATTGTTCTACTTGTAGATTTCTAGGACCCTCTGGATCCTTTTATTTTGCTGTTCTCCCATGCGTCTCTCATTTAGAGTCCCAATAGGATGCCTTCCCCTCTGTCCCAGTTTCCTGGTAAGTGAAGGCTTTTGTGGGACATGCCCCTTGGGCTAGTATGCAGATATAAGTGAGTATATACCATTTGATTCTTTCTGCTTCTGGGTTAACTCACTCATTATGATCATTTCTAGCTCAATCCATTTATCCACAAATTTCGGGAATTCCTTGTTTTTAATAGCTGAGTAGTATTCCATAGTGTATATGTACCACAGTTTCTTTATCCACTCTTCTACTGAGGGACACTTACACCCATCAGAATGGCTAAGATCAAAAACTCAAGTGACACCACATGCTGGCGAGGATGTGGGGAGAGAGGAACACGCTTTCATTGCTGGTGGGAATGCAAACTAGTACAGCCACTTTGGAAATCTATCTGGTGCTATCTCAGAAAAATGGGAATAGGGCTTCCTCAAGACCCAGCTATCCCACTCCTTGGAATATACCCAGAAGATGCTCCAGCACACAAGAAGAAAATTTGCTCAACCATGTTCATAGCAGCCTTATTTATAATAGCCAGATCATGGAAACAGCCTAAGTGTCCCTCAGTAGAAGAATGGATAAAGAAACTGTGGTACATATACACTATGGAATACTACTCAGCTATTAAAAACAAGGAATTCCCAAAATTTGTGGATAAATGGATTGAGCTAGAAATGATCATAATGAGTGAGTTAACCCAGAAGCAGAAAGACTTAAATGGTATATACTCACTTATATCTGCATACTAGCCCAAGGGGCATGTCCCACGAAAGCCTTCACTTACTAGGAAACTGGGACAGAGGAGAGGACATCCTATTGGGACTCTAGATGAGAGAAGCATGGGAGAATGGCAAAGTAGAAGGATCCAGAGGGTCCTAGAAACCTACCAGTAGAACATTATGATAGGCAGATTTGGGCCCAGGGGTCCCACTCAAACTAAGGCACCAGCCAAGGACAATACAGGCGGTAAACTTTAAACCCCTATCCAGATCTAGCCAATGGTCAGAACAGTCTCCACACTTGAGTGGAGAGCGGGATATGACTTTCTCATGTACTCTGGTGCCTCACATTTGACCATGTCCCCTGGAGGGGGAGACCTGGTGGCACTCAGAGGAAGGACAGCAGGTTACCGAGAAGAGACTTGATACCCTATGAGCATATACAGGGGGAGGTAATTCCCCTCAGGAACAGTCATAGGGGAGGGGAATAAGGGAAAAAGGAGAGGGAGGGAAGAATGGGAGGACATAAGGGATGGGATAACCATTGAGATGTAACAAGAATAAATTAATAATAAAAAATTAAAAAAAAAAGAAAATTGAAAAGATTTTAAAAATGATCTTAAAGGAGACAATTAGAAAATTGAAAGGGCTAGATGTGGGATGAAGAGGAGAGAGACAGGTCAAAGCATGATATTGGACATAAAGTCAGTGAAGCCACCAACTTGCAGAATTCAAATGCTTTCATAATCATAAAACTATACTCTTCTAAGGTAGAGAAACAGCCTCACGCTAAACATAACTTTGATTGTACCACACTAGTGAGATTGTTCCAGAGTACAGATAAATTCCCTGAATGACAATGGTATAGTCGGAGATGGCTCCAGGCAAAGTGGTCCAGAGGCAGCATCTTCCACTGGACCCAACCTGTGCCTCTTCACTCCCTAGATCTCACCATGTGCAATGCAGTCTTCCGTGACAACACTTGATATTTTCTCATGTTTATTCACTTATTGTATGTGTGGGCGGGGGGGGCCGAAGGAGTTGCTTCTGTCTACCATGTGGGTCGTCATTAGGGTCAAACTCAGGTCCTGAGGCTTGGCGGCGATCACCCCTCACTTACTAAGCCATCTCCTCCACCACCTCTCTGACATTTTACCAGAGAATTTTGAGAAGCAACCGTTTCAATGACAAAGAGAAATAAGACGAAGCATATGAACAGTGGGCCAGATCACACCTAAACACTATTTGGCCCTCTCTATGCTGGCAACCCTCATCCCAAGTCCTCCCCCACTCAATTACCCATTCCCACAGCCACTCAGAAGGCTTTGGGACAACAGGGGACAGCCAGCAATCCCTTTGACTCTTTAAACTCTCAGATCCTTCCTGGTCTTCGTGCCTCCCTTGGCTTAGATGACATCTAAGTGGCTGTCAAATATTCCTGCATCGATGCTATTGTCATATCAGAAAAACTCATAACCACGCACCACCATTCATCCAGCTCTGTCACGTTTGGGATGTCGTTAAATCATTTAAGCCTGCTTTCTGATTCATAAAGCTGAATAATAGTAAATGTGTCATAACTGAGAGGAGTAAATGAGTATTTAGCATAATGCTTAGTAGACAGCAAGGACTCAACAAACGCTTTTGCTATTATTTCATCCATTTATTTCCAAATCTTTTATCACTTCTCCTAAAATAAATTTTTTTTAAAAAGTGCCTTCTGCAAATGTCATCTTCCTCACCTTCAATAATTATTTTTGCCTCCCACTTACCAAGATATTTGAAGCTTGAAATATCTCCTACTGTTCCCACTTCACCCCTCTCCCAGTAGGCTCAAGCCTGACTCCTGCCATGCATGCTCTGACCGTGCCTCCCTGGCACTGCGCTATCAGGCAGCCTCTATCTCTGAGATTTTCTTCCTCTCTACTTTGAAATCTTTAACACAGAACTATGCTATGCTTCCGTTTCTCCTCTCACAGGGACAACAGGGGCTGGAGAGGTCGCTCAACGCTTAAGAGTACTTTTTGGTCTTTGCGAGGACCATGGTTCAATTCCCAGAACCCACATGATCACATGGCCATAACTTCAGCTCCAGGGGATCCAACACTCTCTTCTGACCTCTAGGAGTACTTACTAGACACACACAGGGTACACAGACACACACACACAACACACTCATACATATAAAGTAAATAAACTTAAATGACTACAGAATCCCATACTGCGTGCGTGATACCACTATCTTTCCTTGCTGCCTGTTCTCCTTCCTCAGCCAGCTTCTGGACTGTGGGCTCCACAGGCTATCTCTAGACTTCCAACCCCCTACTCTTCAACCTAAATGCCATTTCAAGGCTACCTTCACCTCTTTGCCTAGAGCCCCATACAATGCTAGCATAGGCCTGTAATATCTACCAATCTGCAGCGTACAAGGGTCACCCCCTTTCTGGATGTCTACATACCACGTGACACTACTGGCTACTCTCTCTTCTCTTGTGTCATCTCTCTGAGTCTGTCTCTTCCTCTCACTCATTAGATTTTTCCTCCATTGCCTGCCCAACCTCTTTCTACTGTTGTAACCTGCTTAAACTCTATAGCCCCTCCATTGAGACCTACTTTAGTCCTTAGCATAAACGTAGCTCCTATGTTAAAACCTGCTGTTGCCTTTACCTATCGGAAGCCATTTTGCTTTAAGTCTCCACTTTGATCATAAGGTGAAATTAAGTTCAAGTTCTCAGGCCCTACACGCCTGAGACCAGGATAGCCCAATACTTGTGGCTTAGAATAAAACAGTAGATGATAAATGCATGTTCTTCTTGAGTTAAAGATAACTGTGTGTTCTATTAGAGTTAAGACTGCAACATCCTACTACCTTCCCTTCTCCCAGAATGGCGGGAAACTGGAAAGTCCCCAGTCCCATATCCTAGGCAATTAGCTTTAAATGCTTTGTCTATCTATCTACCTGGATACATTGTGCTCAGAACAAAATTGATTCTTCTTGTGTTTAGCTAATCAAAATGATATAATGCTGCCCCCCCCCCCTTGCTTCTCACCAGGTTACCTGGTTGTTACCTGGTTACGGTTTGCCTACCTTAGAAACAGACCAGCATCATAGTCTGGTTCCCAAGCCCAGATTATGGCCCTGACCTGTCAGTTCCTATTCAGTTTATGTTCAGTTTTAGTTCAATGAACTTTCATCAATCTGTGTCTGTGGTGAGTGTGTGGCTATTCTTGAGCCCATAACACTATTAAACCACTACAAACTCGGCAACTCCCCCGCCTAACAATTCTCCTTGTTTAACCTTCACCTCTCCCCCACACTGCACATCTGCATACCTAACTGCAAATCAAACACATCCACAGGCGTGTCAAAACATATAGGACCAAAACTGTTATATGCTCACCTCTGCTGTGCGAAACCTATACGAGTGGCATCTGTATCCATTCAAAGACACAGGCTGAAAGCTACAAGTAAGCTAGAATTCCCCTTTCCTCGCCTTAGTACATGTTTACTGGGCAGAAATGAAGAGCACAAATGAAACTGACTAGAGAGAAGGAAAACTGAGCCTGCGCACCTACCATGAGGAGCTAAAGGCACTGAAAATGGGAGCAAGGGCCTTCCGTGAGGCTTGAGGTCCACGCGCGTATACCACACAAAGATAAAATCAGCAACAACTACTGATCTACGTAAAGGGCGAGTGAGCGGGAGAGGTATGATGTCAGTCGTGAGCACCTCCTGTGTGAGTGAGGTGAAGTGTCCATTGTCTCTCTGCTTCCATCTCCTTCCTGAGGCTGTCCTAAGCCAGGGAGAAATTCCGGACGCCTTACCAGCAGTTTCTAAGGAACGGGAACTGGTCCAAGCCTGACCAATAAGATGTCAGTGAAACGTTGCCAGTGGCATTTCTAGGAATTGTTCTGCTACCACCCCACCCCACCCCCACCCCCGGTTCCAATCATTTTCCTGTTTCTTCTGATTATCATCCTGTGAGACTGTGGTACCTAAAACTGATGCAGTCATTTGACCAACAGCCCAAGAATGAACTGACTCATGAGAGGGGAGAGACGAGAGATGCACAGAGAAACGGTGCTGCGCCTTACACTGAACCTGCCCTACCCAGAGATTGTGTGTTATTTCTAGAATAAGAAGACACTTTAAGGTTTAATTAAAGGAAGTGGTTACAGGAATCAATAGTGCTTACCACAGGTCTTATTAGCTGGGTGTGGCAGTTCATGCCTGTGAATCCAGCACTCTGCCTAGAGTGCCAAGGGTTAGCAATAAAGAATATGGGACTCCTCCCAAATGGTATAATACTGACTGTGAGCTGGGCAGTGGTGGTGGATGCCTTTAGTCTCCGGACTCTGGAGAGGGAGGCAGGCAGACTTCTGCCTTGGCAGATGCAAAGGTAGAGTTTCTGCCTCGAGTCTGAGGATATCCTAGGCAGTCTGTGAGTTCCAGGCTGCTTAGACCACAGCATGAAAGCCTGTCTTAGAACAAGCACAAATCCCACCTCTGGTCCTTCCTTGTTTGTTTTTGTGGTAAACTTGAAAGTGGCTCTCAGAATTAAACCTTGAAATAATAGTCTGGGAAACCTGACTTTTACCAGGAGACTGTAAGGGGATAGGGCAGACTGGTATGGTTCAAAGTCAGAAGAAAAAAAAAAAAAAATGCTGACTTCAAATCTATCCTCTTAATACCTGTCCTGTACTGACTCATTCCAGAAGTATTCATCCCTCATCTACCAAGTCACCTACCGAAGCACTAAATATAACGGAGAGGACTTTCCACCCTGAGTACAAGGGTTAAGGATAAAGCACATAGGACTACTCCCAAATGGCACACTATTAAAACTGTGAGCCAGGCAGTGGTGGCTCACGACTTTAATCCCAGCACTCAGGAGGCAGAGGCAGGCGGATCTCTGCGTTCAAGCAGAGCTTGGTCTACAGACTGTGAGTGCCAGGACATCGAAGAACACACAGTGAGACTGTCTCAAAAAAACAAAAACAAACAACTCAAAGTGTGATAAGCACAGGAAGTATTTGGTGCTACTGAGCACGTAAGATCAGGGGGAATGTCTATACCCAAGTAATACTGAGGGCTGAGGGAAGAAAAGAGAGCAGGTAAAGTGGGGGGGTGGGAGATAACAGTGCTGAAGGCAGAAGCCACCAACACTGCCAGTCACAGTGTGGACTGCGGTTGGAGCCTGGGGAGTGGAGTTAATTGTGACAGTTCAGACTTGAGCTAGGAATAGCAACAGGAAGCCACTGACAGGCTTTAATTAAACATGTTACTGAAGATGGATCTGCGTGGGCTAGTATTTTCAAAGAATAAGGAAGGAGCCACAGAGAGGCAGACAGACAAACTGACGCTGCTCGGGTTTGCTGCAGGATATTTGATCACACTGTGCCCCCCACCCCTTAAGACTGTGTTGTTTACTGGGAAGAAAAAAAAAAACCAACTATTTCCAGTCGTGGTGTGGCTCAGTACTAGCACACACCTTTAACCCAAGAGCTTTCTTCTTGAGTATTGTAAACACAATTAAATAAAGGTAAACTTAGGTGGAGAGGTAGAACAAGCAACCAGCCGACAGGAAGTGAACATAGGGGAAAAAAACCATAGAGTAAGCAGAACTCAGAGGACAGGGAGGAAGACTCACAGGAAGTAGAAGGGACAGATATTCCGTTTTTGAGGGTTTTTGAGCTGTCGGAGGAGGAAAGCTTCCTTATCCTTTCGGGAAGTTGGCTGAGGAGGCTTTCTCTGCCTCTCTGAGCTACCAGGCTTTCGCCCTAGGATCTGTCTCCTGAGTCTTTATTGGTAAAATTGAACGATTGGGATTTTGTTAAGAAGGACAGTGGTTGCTGTGGTGGGAATGGACTTGAGAAGTTGAAAGAAATGGGTACATTCCAGATAGGTGGGGCCTGCTGGCTGTGGGATGTGACTCCTGGGAGCGCTGGTCACTGATAACAGGGGCAAGAGGCCACACTAATCGGATGCTGTCTCAGGAGCTACAGGGACTACTGACTAGAAATGTCCAGGTAAGCGGCGGAATAAATGAGCCTGAGGAATAATGGAGTTTCTAGTGTAGAGACAGTTAGTGTGAGGGACCCAGAGAGACCAACGATTTCAAAACAAGACCTCAAAAGACAGACAGACTTGAATGCTGAAAAATGTATCAACTTTCTCAGTTATCTATCAAGGAAAGAGAGAGGGTTAGTGAAACAACAAAAATAAGGTCAAAGATGAACAGCTGTCCTTTGTAATCCACAGTAGTTTCTAGAATACTGAAAATGTTCACTCCAGTGTAACGTCCTATTCAAGTTCAGCTAAAGCCCTGGGGTATTTGTATGGGTTGTCTGCGTAGGAGGAGGACACTTTCTGGGAGGTGACTTCATGCTGAGGTTCCAGGCTAGAGGTTTGATCCTGAAGTCTGGTCTGAGCAAGATGGTGAGAAGCTAAGAGCAGAAAAGAAGCTGTTGTCCAAGGAAGTGCAAATAAGCCGACATGTCCCAACTCCTATAAACCACGTTAACTGCTTTGTTCAAGCACGGCTGAGTGACACAGGTCAATCTTCCTAGCTCTTGTTTGTTACTTACTCCTAGCATTAAAAGTAGACCAGGAAAGTGGGGCACGGAGCCTCAGATCTTTAATCCAACACGTGGGGGGGGAGGAGGAAGAGGGCAGAAGCAGGCCGATCTCTGTGAGTTTTAGGCCAGTCTTGTCTACAAAGAGAGTTCCAGGACTGCCAGGGCTACGTACAGAGAAACTCTGTCTCAAAAAACAAACAAACAAACAAAACAAAACAAAAAGTAGCTCAGGGGGAAAAAAAAAAGCAAAAGAACCAAGAATTAAGTGACCTGAAGCTCTGAGGAAGAGAAAGAGTGTACCGCCAAGAAATGCCCTTTCCTCCAGGCTCTGCATGAAGCAAGAAGTGAAGAACTGAGAACTCACTCTACATCTACAGATGTGGATAGCAAAAGGGGAGGGAGGAAGCGGCTGATGAGAAGAACAGAGCCATAGCCTATATATATTAGTTATCGCTCCATAGAGAGGAAGGTGAGTTGGCCTAGTTATATAAAAAATGAAGGCTGCAAATTTATTTTCCAAGAGCTTTATTCAACACTAAGATAGAAGGCTTATTAAACTGGACACAAACAAGTCCACATCTTATTCTGTCCAATCTTATTCTGGGTCTCAGAGGCATTTTACTTTAAATCTACGTGTATTTTGATTTGCACCTACTTACCTTCCTTGTATGTGGGCATGGAAATCCCCAGGCCAACAAATGTACAAGGACAGGCCACTACCTAGTGGTTAGTGCAGGCTAGCCCCAAGGTAAGATCTAGCATACCTCAAAAGCCTAGCTCCCTTCTCTGAGGTACCATGTAATCCCAAAAGTTCACCAAAACACACCCATATTCAGGAAGGTTTCTGTAAAGCTCTACCGTGCTTGGATATAGTACAGGAATGTGTCCCAGGGCCCACACAGTAGGCCTCTTGCCTTCTGCATCTAACCAATCAATAGCTCTTTGCTAAGCTAGTTGAGATTGCAACAGTTTTTTCTTAGAAATACAGTTGCTGCTTAAATAAAACAAAAACAACAACAACAAAAAATTAGGTTTCTATACAGTCATGCGGATGCCAACAGCCCTCACTATTCATTTTCCAAAGCCTGTATGTACCCTCTGCAGCAAACTGCTGAGTCATCTTTTCACTGCAATTGAAAACATACATTTCTAAAGAAAATCTAGGACAGTGCCTTCTCCTATGTGATACGGTTTAGAAATGAACCCTACAGCATTTTTAAGCTAGCAGCACCAATTACCGAGGTGACGTCACTGCAATACTCACCCAACAAGAAGCTGCTTAAGATTCTAGTGTTGGAAGTAAACAGGCAGAGGATGACCAGGACTAAGGAGGTTCAGAGTAGAACAGCCGCATCCAGAGACGGCAACCTTTGTCTGGAAGTGTGAACAGTGGGTGTTCTAGTTTCCCTTTTGTTTCCGTGATAAAGCACTAACCAAAACAAGTAAGTAGGTTACAAGTTGGTCTATCACTGGGGGGGAAGCCTGAGCAGGACCTGAAACAGAGGCTGTGAAGGGCTTGTTTACTGGTTCTTTCCAGCTCACAGTCAACTGCCTCTTTTTTGGGGGGGGGGGGGAGAATAGAGGCTCTCGAGACAGGGTTTCTCTGTGTAGCTTTGGCTGTCCTGGACTCCCTTCAGAGACCAGGCTGGCCTTGAACTCAAGAGATCTGCCGCCTCTGCCTCCCTGAGTGCAGGGATTAAAGTCCATCACTCCCAGCTATCAACTGCCAATCTCTCTCCTCCTGTATCAATTAGCATCAAGAAAATGCCCTAGACATGCCCATAGGCCAGTCTGCTTAAGTCAAATTTTCAGCTGAATTTGCTTCCCGACCCACCCACCCCACCCCCACCTGGTGTGTCAAGTTGACAACTAATCAGGACAGAGGGATGGACTCCCCGGTTTGTTTGGTACTAAACCTTGGTTAAAAGGAAGGCAGAGTGCCTGAAAATAATCATGAATCTATCTGCCATGAAACTAGTTATTTCTAATAAAGACAAAGAAAAACCTTGACTACTGGTTTTGTTTTGTCTTGTTTCCTGGCCAAGAACTCCCTCTATAACTCAGGCTGGTCTATCTAGAACTCACTATGTAACAAGAATGGCTTTGAATTCCTGATGCCCTGCTTAGGCATCTAGAATGCTGGGACTACAGGCCCCAGCCCCCACCTCTTCACTATTTTCCCACGATGGCCACACATGATATTTCTCATTTTAAGCCTAATCGACCTGACATTTCTATAGCCCACCTCTGATGTTCTTACTCTTGGACTCAGATAATCTCAAAAGCTGTCAAGGCCTACAGACCGAACCAGTTCTCCTCTCACTGAAGGACTTCCATGAGGCCAAGATTCTTTCCAATTCTGTGGCACATCTGATATAGTCACTGACAACTCAAATTAGTTAGTCCGTCTACTCTGTGTTTGAAGCAGGTTTCCGGATTCTTTTCCACAAGTGGTGAAAATGTATGCTGCTCCCTTAAGACGGCACTCCTCCTGAATTCAAGCATGGCTTCCTCATTTCCCAGTATACGTTTGCTGGGTTTGATTGGCATTTCTTTGTATGATGCATGTATTATATCACTCTACTTTGAAGCTATCATTATTCATATGTGACTTCATTTCATATTTACAAGCCTTAAAGAAGAAGAATTCCTTCCTAACAAGAGACTAGAGAAAATAATTTTTCTGCGTTTGTATAACTGTGAAATGATAGGAATCAAAAACTTCTTGAATACTTATTTGTATTTGTTTATATGTTATATGAGTAGCTGGTGCCTGTCTTTATGTAAGAAAGCTTTCCTATATGCACATTGTTTATCTTTCCACTCACTTTTATTAATCATATGACCGTACAGCCCATAAAATGTATACCTGAAATTATGAACAGCAGGAATTTGAAGTGCAGCATCCTGAGACCATAAAGAATTAGGCAGGATTCTATGATTTATAAGTTTTTAATTGGCATTCTGTAAGCCAAATATCAATCCAATGATTTAATAGCCTTTTCTCTTTTTTTTTCCCACCATGACTGAAAACCTCTTTAGTTGAAAAGTGAATGAATATTCTGGACAGGGCAGTAACTATATTATGCCATTATCTAGTATCAAATTATTGAGGATTGTTTATTGCGTTAGGATAATAGGGGAAAGCCACACAGAAGCTATGTATAGTCTCTCTAATCCCTGTTTCTTTCCTCTTCCTCTCAAGCAACTAAATTAAGTTTGTTTCTCTCAAAGAACATTTGTATTGCTAAAAGAAGTCATTTAGGAATCCTAGCAGTCTGACCCAAGCCAACTAGAGCAGCGGATGGCCGAGTGAATGTTCTTACTGTCTCTATAAACATCTGCCTTTTCATCCAGTCAATGCTACTTGGCCAGAGTAGCTGGACAGGGAGTATTCCTGTTTATCTCTGGATCCTCCCCAATGCACAGTGCCATGCACACACAAAGAGTAATTCAAGCTTTGTGTGTGTGTGTGTGTGTGGTTTTGACACAGCATTTCTCTCGCTATCCTGGAACTCACTCTATAGACTAGGCTGGCCTAGAACTCAGAGATCCACCTGCCTCTGCCTCCAGAGTGCTGGGATTAAAGAGGTGCACCACCACCACCTGGCTTTTCTTTGAGGGGGGCATTGTAATTCAAGCTCATAATGCTAGGAAGCTGGTTGAACTTTCAAACCTAACAATGTCATCTATACTTACTGACCTTTGTTCTAATCTAAATACATCTAAAGAGAGTACGCTGGGAGCTGGAGAGCACACTGGGGGCTAGAGAGCACACTGAGGGCTAGAGAGCACACTGGGGGCTAGAGAGCACACTGAGGGCTAGAGAGCACACTGAGGGCTGGAGAGCACACTGAGGGCTGGAGAGCACACTGAGGGCTGGAGAGCACACTGAGGGCTAGAGAGCACACTGGGGGCTAGAGAGCACACTGGGGGCTAGAGAGCACACTGAGGGCTAGAGAGCACACTGGGGGCTAGAGAGCACACTGAGGGCTAGAGAGCACACTGGGGGCTAGAGAGCACACTGGGAGCTGGCACCCAGCAACTCTGCAGAAGAAAACAAAATAACCTAGCAAGATCAGAATGTGAGTTATGTTTCAGATATTCAGAAATGCTTACTGATTTGGTTTGACAAACTGTCTAAACTTTTCTGTCTGATGAACTTCCCAGTCTTACACAAATACTTTTCCGCCCAACTCCTGTGGACTTTGCTGTGCTGGCCCTTCAATCTTCACTAATTGCTTATTCATTTTCACGTGGTACAAATCAAATAACAAACATTAAGTATTTGAGGCAAAGGAATGGATAGATTGTTTATCACTTTAGCATAATAGTCCACATTGTATTCACAAATCATATTGATAACTCGGCACACTATAAACATACATACACTATTACAAACTCTCCAACTTATGATAAGGTTTTTTTTTTTTAAGTAGCTGGTAAATTGTATATAACAAAAGAGAAAAATTTAGAGTCTAAGACAGGAAATGTGAAAAAATTGAATGATGACACTTCTTTATGTCATCAAAATGTAAGCTGTGTCCCTCTCTTCCACGATAAGAAAATATACTTTGACTTACCTTGTAGTGATACGCTTTCCAACATCAAATGATTCACTCTTGCCCCATCTCTCCTGCTATTGCCTTGCATGGATCAAATGCTAGTGTCCAGCACCTGTGGCTAGTGAACGCTCACATCCAAACAGGTTAAATGGCCTAGCAGAATACTGACCTACACCTTAGACTAGGTAACCCTACACTAAGATAGCCCACTTAGTAAAACTGGGCTAAAAACTGTCACTGTAGGAACCCAGGCGTCAATTATCAAGACTTTGGGGTCAACCTTCTTGATCTGAGAGGCTTCTTTATTTCCTAAAAATACCAAGAGATAGTTGAAATGGAATTTCTGTCTGGGATGAAAACTACTTGTATTCTGTAGTTATTGCTACAGACACAAAGTCAAAATCTGTGCACATATAAGATACCCACCAGGTACTACAAAGGAAAAGCACAAATTTAGTGACCATAAATAAAGTCAATTTTCTGAATTATCATCAGCAAACACTTTGAGCAGGCTCCAACTCCTATTAGGTACAGGGCATAATAACAGAAAGTGTCGGTTATAGATTCTAACTGCATGCAGTTGAGAACTGAGAGCACCATGAAGTGTTCAGAAGCATGACAAGACTCCTCAACAGGGTGTAGTGGTCCACACCTACAATCCCAACACTCAGGATGTGGCAGCAGGAAGATGAGGTAGTCAAGGCCAGGGGCCAGAAGGATGCCTAGGCAGCGCATGAGAACGCTATGCAAACAGGGCCTGAGCTTAGATTCCCATCACCCTTGCTGGGATGCATACACTCTGTGAAAACAGACCTTGCTGAGTTTAGAGACAGGCAGAGCTCTCAGCTCACTGGCTAGCTTAGAGCTCTAATGAGAAGCTCCAGTTTCAGAGAGACCCTGTCTCGGTCAATCAGCCAATCAATTGATCAATAAGGGGAAGAAAGAGGAAGACACAACTGTTGACCTCTGGCCCCAACATGTGCTAGTACACCTACACATGCATGCATGCATACACCACATATACAAAATTTATAAAAAGTATTCCTTTCATTGCAAATAGTTTTTTTCATATTATATACTGATTGGAGTTTCCCCTCTCCCAGCTTCTCCCAGATCCTCCCCACTTCCCACCCACCAAAGTCCACACCCTTTCTTTCTTTCTCCCCTTAAATACAAATAGGCATCTTATAATAAGAAGATACTATAAAAACAAACCAGAATAACACAAGACAAACAGGAAAAGGAGCCAAAGAAATAGCGCAAAAAAACACATTCACACACACACACACACACACACAGAAAACCCTCAAAAATACGTAAATAAATAAATAGATAGATAGATAGATAGATAGATAGATAGATAGATATTACCAGGGACCATAATGTAAACAAAAGGCCTATAAGGTTTTTAAAAAGTCCAGACAAAGCATTGTGGCAGGTAGGGGTGGGGGGACAGAATTCCATGGAGTTCATTTTGTATTGGCCATTTTGTACTGCATGAGGCCCTTAAGTGTGGGTTATATACCCAGTGAGACTCCACGGCAGAAAACTAATTTTTCCTCTGTGAGTGGTTATCAATTGGAGATAGTTTCCAGGTCAGGGATGGGAGCTCATGTCTACTTTCCCTCTTGGCACTGGAGCCCCATCTAGCTTAGACCTGTGCAGGCCCTGTGCATGCTGCCACAGTCTCTGTGAGTTCATCTGCGCATCAGTCCTCTTGAGTCTAGAAAGCCTTGTTTCTCTGGTGCCCTCCATCCCTTCTGGCTCTCACGGTCTTCCCACCTCTCCCTCTTCAGCGGAGTACCATTATATGGAGTTAAGCCACAGCCTTCCTCCTCTGGCCACAAAGTACTCTTGCAAGTTTCAGTTTTATGATGATATCAATCAATTTGATGGAGACACCCGCACTGTTAACCTTTGGCCTCAACATACACAACTGTACCCACACATATGTACACGAGCACACATGTATAAGCTACGTACACAAAATTTTTAGAGTATTCTTCAAAAAGAAAAAGAAAAAAAAGAGTTCAAGACTGGTCTAGGCTACATAGGAAGCCTCTGTCTCCAAAAACAAAAATAAGTCTTCATCTACTTTTAACAATGTGTGAAGTTTTGTTTGTTTGTTTGTTTGTTTGTTTGTTTCTCCACAGAGGGAAGCCAAAGAGGGTGAGGAAAAGAAGGTGGGAGGGATGAGTATCAGTCTATCCTATCCAGCTCATATGTGAAACATTCAAAATGCACTGTATAAGAGCGCTCTCTCTTTATTCTGAATCTAAATTTCTGTAGTATTCGCTGTCACACCATCTCCCTTTGGTTCACTGCTGAGCAGCCTCCCCCTCCACAGATGCCAGCTGACCCATGGAGCCCAGCTTCTACTCCCACAGACTCCCAGACATCTCACACTACCCCACATGTCTACACCTCCCGGCCTGCCATTCAAAAAGATAACTTTTACTTTAAAAACGTAAATGACTGCAAGTATGGTAAACAGCCAAGCAGTGGTTGCTGCCTGCCTTTAGGGAGGCAGAGGCAGGTGGATCTCGGTGAGTTTAAGGATAGCCTCGTCTACAAAGTGAGTTCTAGGACAGCAAAGGCTACACAGAGAAATCCCCTCTCAGAAAAACCAAAAAGAGAGGAAAACAAAACAAAACAAACAAATACTACAAACAGTAGAGCTTGAATGAATATCACCTATAAAATAAAAACTGAATATTATGTGACTAACATGTGCCTCAATTTTAAATGATATATAACTTAGGAAGTAACTTCCTGGTTATCTTATAACAGGAATTAAACTTCAAATAGGATGGCCATTAATCCCTTTCCCCAGGGTAAAAATTCACCTGTTCTATCATCTGAAATCTGATTTGCATGTGCTGTCTTGCTTCCAAGTACTGTTTTTTCCCACTAATTCATCTGCAAAATCATTTTTTTTTTTCTAGATGATACTTTAAATTTCCCCTTACTCAGAAACAAACTCAGGAGATCTGAAGGTATGCACTTTGAAAGAAACAGAGTAGTAATCCACAAGGGAAGGTTTTGGCGCCCTGATAGCTTGTAGTAAGTATCACAACTTTGACCCTTCCCTTGCCTTCCCTACATTCACTCCCAACTGCTCAGCTCTTGGTTTCTTTTTTGTTTCATAAACACTTATCGCTATCCAAAAGTTATCATTTTTATTGTCTGGTCCCCCAGTGGAATATAATCTGCAGTAAACAGGGGCTTTTATGTCACTTGCTAATTCAAACCAAATTTCCAGAACATGTAAGCCTTGGTTTATAAAAGATGCTCAATAAATAAGCGCTGAGCTTAGTTTGCGCGCTTACGACACTTACGAACTCTGACGTGCCTTATAGAGCTATAAATAAGCTGGTAAACTTTTAGGGTCCTTCCTTCTTATTAGAAGTGGGGAAAGAATAGAAGGAAGAACACATCTACTCGCCAACTCTGAGCTACAAATGAAAACAGACAGCCAAAGCAAAGTTCTTAAACTCAAGAGACAGTACTAATTTTTTAAGACTACTGGTGTGTTTCCTGAGCTTAATAAGTGACGATGCCATCCTGAAGTAACCGGTTCTGGAAAGTCATTTTGAAGAGTAGAAAGCTCCTCTAGAAGGTAGCCACCAGCTCATGCCGTAAGCAAATACAAACCCCGGGGAGAGTAATCACTCTAACGATCGTTTTTTTTATGAAGTTGAGCTACTGCCATTACGCTGGCCCCAAAGTCCTCAGGCAATTTCAGTTTTTATAATGATATCAATCAGCCACGTTACAGTAAAAATGAAGGTCCTTTTAAAGGGTTATTATAAACATACTGGGAGTAAAGTTTCATATAAGGCAAACAAGAGATCTTTGGGAAGGAGGGAAAAGCACGTTGAAAATATAGTTCTTTCCCTGCATCCCATAACCACAACCTTGATGTCCTACATCCACCTGAAGACAGCTTTTCCTAGAAGCAAAGACCGACGGACCATGGTTTCTGGTGCGCCGGCCCCGACCCCCCGCTGGCCCCTTCAAAGCAGACGTCAGCCAGAGCTCCATTACTACTTAACCAACATGGTGGAAGACAAGACCTTACAGGTAGGAAGTACACCGAGGACCCCCCCCACACACACACACTCCATACTCCCCGGTGAGTGAGCTTTCCCAGGCTGGTGACCTAAACAAGTTTTCTCGTCTGGACACCTTCATGAAGTTATCTCCCACCTACCACGGATCAAAGACGCAAACGTGATCACCAGTGCTGAGTGCAATCCCTGCATCCTGTGGGTGTTGCTGCGTTCGCAATTTTCCTCTCGCACTCACCAACTGCACCTCAACATCGGAAACCCACCTGGATCACTCGGTGCTCCAGGCTGTGTGGCTGAGGGTGGTGGATGAGTAACTACAGTGCCTAAAACCGCGCGCATGGCCAACCCGGCGCCTCCCAGTCTCTCACCCGCTTGGGCTCCGGGAGGGCCCCCCGGGGGCGCCCCCGGGGGTCTGCGCGCGCGAGAGGCCGCGGGCGCGCGTGGCAGCCCAGACCGGTACTCACCCGCAGCGGACAGCGGACGGCCGCTGCCAGCCGGCTCCAGGAAGAGGGGAAGTCGGGAGTCCGGGCGCGCGGGCTCCAGCAGATGAGCGCGGCCAGACTCCCCAACAGCAAGGCGGCCACGGCGCAGCTCAGGTACAGACTGAGGCGCAGCAGCACGGCGCCCGGCCCCGCACCCGCCGCCGGTCCCCAGCCCGGGACCAGGCAGCACAGCGCCAGCACAGCCAGGGCGGCCACAGCCGCGGGCCCCCGCCACCACCCGCCCCGGCTGTCCGCCGTCCGCTGCCCTCCGGTGGAGCCCGGGGCAGCACAGCCGGCGTCTGCGGCGAGCGTGGGGCCGCGGCGAGTGCCGCTGCTGTCGGTGGCATCGCGGTGCATGCTGCTTCCTGGACCGCTGGCCACAGGCTCATCTCCCGGCCCGCTGCCCCCCGGCGCCGCCCCGGGCCGTGGCCTGTGCGCGGCGCCCTGCCGCCTCGCCGCTCCCGCCGCCGCTCGCGAGGCAAGGGCAGCCCGCGTTCATGCCCTCGCCGGCGGCCCTGCGCGGGAACCGCTCCAACAGACACCGCCGCGCCCCCTCCGTGCCGCCGCCCCGCGCCGGGCCCGCAGCTGGCCCCCGACCAGGCGCACCCAGGTAGCGGGACCGTGAAGGGACTGGAGCCCCACGGGCTTGAGACGCGCGGGGGCGGGAGCTGCGGCTGAGTGACAGTGGGGCGGGGTCGCCCCGCCCACCCGGGGGTGGGGGCGGCCGGAAGGGGGCGCGACCAATCGCAGTAGACCCCGCTACTTCCCGCGCCCCACCCCCGGTCCCCCGGGGACGGCGTCTGTTCGTGGAAATTTTTGCTGCAGGTGTCAGAAGCGCATTTCTCGGCTCAGGTGCTCCCTTAATTTTCGCCCTCCGCTCTTCGCCTCGCCTACAGCCTTGTACCAGACGCCTGCCTTGTTCTCTAGCTCCCTGATCAACCTCGTTCCGTTCCTGATCTTCACTTTCACTAGTTTCTAACAACCGACCTAATTATGGCCCGAGGGCAGAAACCAAGACAAAACTGGAAGAGTAAGTGAAGCCCGTAGTTCCCACTTAAGGAAAGGCTCCCAGAGTGTCCGCCTGGTGCCAGAGAGTGTACACAGCTGCTATAATCAATTTGGCTCCGATTTTGTGTTTTTGTTGCCAACAACTACTCGGTACAAAAGCTGTTACCCACGCAAAAGAAACTGGCTCAAATAATTTTGAGAGAACACATTTTCCTCTTCCGTCTTGGTCGCAGCCGGTAGTATACAGACGATGTTTGCTGAAAAGACAAGATGTTCAAATGCTGCCCAACACTATTTCTGAGCTGTCAACGCCGATAAAGGGCATCAACTGTCTTAGAGGGATGACGGAAATAAAGGATTTCTGAAGAGACTGGGAAGGGAGATGGTGTCAAATAAAGAATGAAATAAAGAAAAAAGGGGGAGCTTGAGAAATAACGAGCCTAGGACCTCTTCCCCCATGACACTGTAACGAAGAATCCCAAACTCTTTAACTTCCACTGTTTTGTTTTGTGACAGTCTCTCTAGCCCTGGCTGTCCTGGAACTCACTACGTAGTCCTGGCTGGCCTCGAACTCAGTGAGATCTGCCTGACTCGGCTTTCAGAGTGCTGGAATAAAATGTGCCCGGCCTAAGTTTATAGTGTTCTCTAATACTTGGATTTACATTGCTCTGCGGGTAGCAGATAAGTAAAATAAGTATTAAAATGTAGTGTTCACTATTGTGGCTACACTGTTTTGTTTTTCTGTAAAGGGATTGTTCTACCTGTAATAAGTATTGTGCCATTTCATCAAAAAGAAAAAAGTCAGGAGACTCATGAAGTAAGCTACTTATTTGCTTGAGACGAAGTATTATACAAGAGATTACTGTTTGAACAAGAAGACGCTGGTGAACATAAACGGTCTACCCATGTATTCATTCTAGGTCTTCATAATAAATTTCCCCAAGGACACATAGATTTCAAGTGGGAGACAGAGTCAGAGATTAAAAACAAACAAACAAAAAACCTTAAAGGAGTGTGCTACTACACCTAGCTGTTGAAGCTTTAAAAAAAAAAAAAAAAAAAAGAATTTTTAAGTTTTTTTGTGAGTGTTCTGCTTGCATGTGTGTTTGTGCACCATGTGCGTGCAGTGCTGACTGCAAGAAGAGGACATCGGATCTACTGGAGCTGGGGGTGGGGGGGCGGGGTAGGAACAGCTGTGAGCTACCATGTGGATGCTGGGAACTGAACCTGGCTCCTCTGTAAGATCACTAATCGCTCTTAACCACTGAGCGACCTCTCCAGCCCCCAGCTGTTTGCTTTTTAGTGTTTATTGGTGTTCACGGGGCATTTCATTCTCTTATGTGGGCCAAGAGACATAGGAAGATAATGGGTGCCTCATACCAAATGTGATTACGTTGAAAAACATTAATCTCGTCATCACCCCAACAGATACTGTTTGAGACTGATGGCAAATGAGGCACCAGACGTACTTAACTTGCTTGAGAAGCTAGGGCTAAGATTTGCTATTATTCTGCATGGCACTAGTCCAGTTTGTGCACTTAACCTCTGTGCTGTGATTCTATCATCTCCTGCTACACAGGAGCAAAAACTGGGGCTAATAAACCCATGAGTCTAAGACCAGCGTGCCACGGCACAGAATGTCCAGTTGGGTTCCTCTGTGGGAACAGACACCTTCGTTGCACTGGCACGGAGTGAGTGAGCACAACTAGTAAAGGGGAAACCGGCTTCATGTTGACCGCACATCACTCAAGACCGTGGCCCAGCAGTGAGCACATGGTTCCCAAGACCAATGCAAGCCACTGTCAGGAAACCGCCTCAAAGCACATATTGTCTTCCTGCTAGGCCAGCACTGATAACTTGAGACACAGAGTGAAGCCTCCACCCTGTGCCTGGTTGGAGGATCACTGAGGTAAGGCAAGACACAGGGGTAGAAGGGCATGGCTGACAGCAGAAGGTGCTGAAGAAAACGAGGCGCTACATCAGATTCTAAATTGGAGTTGAAATGTCCCTTTCCTGTAGTCGCTGCAGAGGCCTCACCATCCTTTTGAAAAGATTTATTATCTATATTTTATTTTATGTACATGTGTGTAGACCTGAGTGTAGGCATATGCATTGTGTGTGCGCCCACAGAGGCCAGAGTTCAAAGGATAACATCAGGTCCCCTGGAACTCGAGCCACCCAAAGTAGGTGCCGGGGATCAAACCTGGGTCTTTTGAAAGAGCAACAAATGCTCTGAACTGCTGAGTCACCTCTCCGGCCCCAAGTCCTGTCTGTCTTAAGGGCTTAAAGAGAAAATTAAGAAGTAATGTCTTATTATATATTTTTATCGCTAGTGAATTCTGGCAGGCTATAATCGAACGCACCATAAGGCCATCTTTATTATCATGTAGAAATCTAGAATGGGGATGGCTTCTGGCTGAACTCCCAAGGGAAAATGAAGATAAGGAGAAAATGACCATTTTTTTTTTTTTAAATGCCAGACAAAGCAAGTTCAAGAATGTATTGGCAATGTTTATAGGATGATGAACCTCTGAATAAAATTTTAGAACATATACAAACTATAGTGAGTAGGGTACCATATTAGTAAGTAAAAATACTCATATTGAAAACTTACGCAAAGCCAGAGAGGGAGAGAGATTTTGGGAGCACCCGGACCTAAATGGGATGTCTCCTTAAATCCCTCCCCTCTGAGTTAAGGGAACCCCCTCAGAAAAGGAGGCAGAAAGAGCAGAGGGGATAGAGGACACGAAGAAGACAAGGCTCCCTAAATCAACTTGAGCAAAGGCCATACGGACTCACAGAGACTGAGGCAGCATGCAGAGGTCCGGCCTGGGTCTGCGCCAGCTCCTCTGTGTATATCGCATGGCATCTGGTTTAGTGTTTTTATGGGACTCCTGAGGAAACAAGTGAGTGGGTCTTTGATTCTTGTGCCTTCTCTCGGGCTCTTTTCTTTCTGAAGGTTGGTCTTGTCCAACTTTGATGTAATAGTTTTTGTCTTACTATGTTTCATCTTGTTGTATTTTATTATTATCTCTTAGAAGTCTATTGTTTTCTAATGGGAGACCAAAAGGGAATAGATCTGGACGGGAGGGGAGGTGGGGAGGGACTGGGGGGGAGTAATCGGGATATAGTATATGAGAAAAGAACCTATTTTCAATAAAAAGGACAAAAAGAAAACGTATCCAAAGTCATTAACCTTTAAAAAGAAACTGATTTTAAATTTGTAAAAGCTAAATCAGTGTCTACCAGGATGAATAATTGTCAAAACTGGACACATTTCCTGTTGACTTGAAATCCAGAGAATACGGGGTCGATTATCTTTGCATAATGAACTACCTCCAAACAAGTCATCTATCGCCTCGATCTCGTGGGTGAGACATGTGGGCTGGGGTCAGCTTTGAGTTCTGCTCTTCCGGTCTCGAACTCTAGAGGGGCAGCCGGCTGACACACACCCTACGAGGCACTATGTTCTTAACCTCCAAGAGGTCAGCTTGGGCTTCCTCACATGATAGTGTCAGGGATGCAAATTTGTACACTTTTTAAAAAGTTTTCTGTTTTATATTTGTCCCCTTTGGTGCCTTCAAAAGAAGACAAGGAGCAGTATGAGGGACAGGGGATTTTTGTCCAGTGTTTATGTTTATGTATGTCTGTGCTGGGTGCCTTGAGTGTGTAGAAGACATTCGATCTCATGGAGCTGGAGATACAAGCCATTGAAAACCACCGGACATGGGTTCTGGGAACTGAATTCAGGTCCTCTGGAAAAGTGACAAATGCTCTTACCACTGAGCCATACCACCACCACCACCACCCTGTTCCCTACATGATGGAACATTAAATAACAGTAA
Source organism: Acomys russatus (assembly GCF_903995435.1). Lineage (NCBI taxonomy): Eukaryota > Metazoa > Chordata > Mammalia > Rodentia > Muridae > Acomys > Acomys russatus. Next base: position 34,705,435 of record NC_067163.1, read on the forward strand.
GTATAACTCATTTGTTTAGTCATTTGTTTGTTTGTCTTTTGAGACAGGGTTTCTCTGTGTAGCTTTGGCTGTCCTGGACTCACTTTATAGATCAGGCTGGCCTCGAACTCACAGAGATCCACCTACCTCTGTCTCCCTGAGTGCTGGGATTACAGGCATGCACCTCTGCACCCTTGCTTAGTCTTTTAATGATCTACCATAACTTGGCAGAATAAATATATTATTCAGTTTTTGGTGGGTCAGCAGGCTGGTCACTCATATCAGTAGAGTCTAGTAATGTTATTAAAAATATATTAAAGTTTCTATTTCTGGCCCTGGGGATCTATAATCCTTATAATTTGTCCCCTCCTATTGAGTGAGGATGGCATGAGAGAATACAGAGAAGTGATGTTTATGTTTGCTAGTTGTGACATTGATAATGTCGATCCTCGCCATATAATTTAATTTTTACTAATATACTAATATTTTGAAGTTATAAAAAAACCAAACTGTAAACTCAGCTAGACTTTGATATCCAATATTAGTGATTGGCAAATTGTTAAGATTGATATCTCATGACCCCAAAATACATATGGATCAAGCTTTTTGGATGCTCTAAGTGCTAATTGGCTGTGTTTGTTGAGAGCAAGAGAAAAGTTGATGGTTAAGGCCTGAATGTTTAAGTGGCCTTCCAAATACCTATGTTGAAGCCCAGTTACCAGTGATTGGCTATTAGAAGATATGAACACAGGAAAGTAGCAATGGCATTGGCAGAGCCTGTATGGGTAACATTAGCCCCTCTTATGAGCGGCCGGAAGACTAGAGAGAAGCCACCCTAGTTAGGCATTCCGGCTACTCTCCAGACGACCAGGGTAAGATTTTTCAGTACCAGCACAGCAGCCCACCACCATCTGTAACTCCAGTCGCAAGGCATCCAGCATCTTCTTCTGGCTTCCTTGGGCGCTGCACCCAGGCAAAACACCCTTACACATAAAATAAAAATAAAGGTTAAAAAAAATTTTTAGGGGACTAGGAGCCAGGCATACTGGGGCAAACCTGTAATCCTAAAATTAGGAGAGGAGGAAGATCAGTTCAAGGCTATACAGTGAGTTTGAAGGCAGCCTGAGCACCATGAACCCCTGTCTCAAGGATGGAGAAGACACGCCAGCTGCCTTGACTCTCACGCCAAGTGAGAAGACACAGAGAAGTGCCCGCTGGAGCCCTTATTATGTTGCTTCCGACTTCCCTTCCTCCAAAACTGAGGGGGAAGCTACTCACTCTCTAGGATTTGCTGTAACAGCCCAAAGGACAAATACCAATGATAAGCCAAGACTTAAAAATCTCAGCCTCTGCACGCCTTTAATCCCCGCACAGGAGGCAGAGGCAGGCGAACCACTGTGGTGAGTTCAAGGTCAGCCTGGTCTACAAAGTGAGTTCAGGACAGCCAAGATAACACAGAGAAACCCTGTCTCAAAAAAAATCAGCCTCCAAGAGAATCATTAAAGATCATTTGCTTTTGTTGTAAAATACACAAAATAGAAAACTTACCAGCCTAACCATTTTCACAGTGTAGTACTAAGTACTGTGTAGTTATCACTGCTTTGTTGCGGAATTATTAATATTTAATGTTGATTTTATATAATTAAGGCATACGTAAAATGAGTTGATATTTTGTAGATGTTAATTAAATGCACGAAATTATCATAGCCGCAGTTATTCCTTGACCAGCTACTTATAAATAAAGAGAGACAGAAACTTGTTAGATTTATGCCAAACCTTATACAGCACTGAAGCTGGGCAGCGATCAGCCCTCTAAACTGTCTTGTCTGCTTCCCAGCCAAAAGCCCCATAAACGCTTAGGGCTGCTTCTGCGTCATCAAATCAGTCCTCAGCATAGGCAGCTCTCGGCCACACGATTCTAGGCCACGCTAACCCATGGCAACCTGCGCCTTCCTTCCTCCTTCCTCTCTCCTCATGGTCCTTCTGAGACCCCACAAGCCCCCAGACACAGTAAGGATCTCAGGGGACAAGCTATTCACATTTGAATACACAGTAGGTCCAGATCAACCCAGGCACTGCTACCCACATCCAGAACTTTTCCCATCAGCCAGCCTGTGCAGAAACTCTGTCATCCAACAACTCGCCATCCCCTCCTCCCACGACCCTTCACACCCATTCTGTTTTTGTTTCCATGAGTTTTGACTATTCTAAGCCTCGTGGATAGGGGATCGTGTATTTGTCTTTTCCGACTAGCTTACCCCACTTAGCAGAGTATCTTTAAACTTTATGTCATAGCATGTATTACGATTTGATTCCTTTTTGTGGCTGGATAATATCCCACTGTGTGTATGCAAATGCCTGTATAACATTGTATCTGTTAATAGGCCCTTGGGTGGTTTTTATATTTCGAGTATTGTGAATAATAATGTTATGAATCTGAGTGTACAAATATCTGAGATGTTGCTTGAGTTCTTTTGGGCATATATCCTCAAATGGAATCGCTGATTCATATAATTCTATTTAATATTTTCAAGAAAATACATAGAATTTCCTGACCTGCCGCTTTACATATTAACTGTGCCAAAGGCTTCTGATTTGAGTCTTTGCCATCTTGTCTATTTTCATTTTTGCAAGAGGTATTCTTAAAATAACTGTCCTTTTGGGGCTAAGATGTACCTCGTTTTGTTTTTGTTTTTTGTATGTTTGATGTGTGGGTACAGGTTCGTCATAGTGAAGCTGTGGGGGTTATAGGGCAACCTTGAGGAGCCAGTTCTTTCTTCCCACTGTAGAATCTGGGACTCAAACTCAGGTTGCCACATTTGCTTCGGCAGTATTTTTACTAGTTGAGCCAGCTCCCTGGCCCTGGATATGTTTTATTGTGTTCTGGATCTAGTTTTGGTCATCTGGCAAGCATGTTTACCTACCAGACATAGTCATGTCACAAACATTCACTGATTTTGACTTGCATTTCCTTAATGCCTAGTATCTCTGTTACTTTTCTATCGCTGTGCCGTAACACCAGGACCAAGTCTACTTATAAAGCATTTAATTGGGTTTCCAGTTTCAGAGGGTTAGAGTCCCTAATGGCAGAGCAGAGGGGCATGACAGCAGAAACAGATGAGAGCTCCCTTCTTGATCCAAAAGAAGCTGAGAGGCACACTGGGGAAAAAGCACAAACCTTTCACGACCTCCAAGCTCACTCCTAGTGACACACCTCCAACGATTAGGGCACACCTCCTAATCCTTCCCAAACAGTTCCACCAACTGGGGACTAAACATGTCAACTATATGAGCCTACGGAGGCCACATTCATTCAAACCCTCGCACTTACTGAAGTTCCTGTGTTTTCCCTTGCTGTTGGCTACTTATACCTCCTTTGTAGAAATGTCTACTCAGACACTTTATAGCTACCCTGGAAATTGGTGCCAAAATATTTTCATTAAGTAAAATCCTTTTAGCCAACAAAGTGTGTGTGTGTGTGTGGGGGGTTCTTTGTTGGTAATCAGGACCAAGAAAATATAATATGCATTGTTCACAGTAGGAGTTCTTTTTCAGGCTGGAGAGATGGCTCAGCGGTTAAGACCACCCGCGGTTCTTCCAGAGGTCCTGAGTTCAATTCCCAGCAACCACATGGTGGCTCGCAACCATCTATAATGAGATCTGGTGCCCTCTTCTGGCTGACAGTCACACATACAGGCAGAACATTGTATACATAACAAATAAATAAATAAATCTTTTTTTTTTTTTAAAGAGTTCTTTTTCATATATGATGGCTATGACTATGATCAGACACACAAATCTGACTGGAAACATCTAGAGACTTAGTGAAGCTCACCTCTGGGTGTGTTTGTGAGGGCATTTCCAGAGACATCATGTGGGCTCTGATCTCATCAATGGAGTGATCCTTGACGGATTCATAATATGCTGGCATTATTAGCAGGTGGTCAAGGGGAGGAGGTGGGGCCTAGGTGGAGGAAGGTCGCATGAGGGGTGTCTCTATGATTATGCCTTGCCCTCGCCTCTTCCTGTAGGCCAGATTCCCCACCCTCACAATTACATGAACTGCTCTACAGTGCCACGAAGGACTGAGCCCTCTCAAAATGTGAGTCAAACCCATCTTTTCTCATCCTGTCAGCTAGTCTGTCACAGCTCTAACAAAACAACACAGCGGTGGTCCCTAGGCTAGAATGTTAAGTGTGCGTTAGCTTTCTTTGTACCTTCATATAACTGCTGAGTACTTAATTATGGCTGTAACAAACTATTCAAAGTTAGAGGTATACAACCCAAATTTATCTGAATTAGGGCTGTGGAAGACAGAAGTCTAAAATGAAGGCAGTTTTGAGTTCTTTCAGGGCAGAATCCATTCCTTCCCTCTTCAGCTTTCCAGAGCTGCATGCATTCCTTGGCTGACAGACTCTTCCACACACTCTTTTCTGTCACAGCTCCCTACAGCTTTCACTTCCCCCTTTTATAAGGGCCCTAGTGAGTACGCAATGAACTCCTGGATAATTTCAATTTAATTACACCAGCTAAATCCCCCATGCTGTATAAATCGGCATACTTATGTACTCTGGTAGTTAGAGGATGAAGATTTGGAATGGGGTGCCATTCCTGTCCCGACGAAGCATCCAAGAGTTCAAGTTAAGGCTCTCAAATATAGTCCATAGAGATCATTTTTTAGATTGCTTTAACGTGTACTCCTATCGCCACTAGAAAGGCCTCCCTTCATAGATTACCTGACCCTGATGCACATTAACTTTGCTTGAACTGCATTATTATTTTTTTTTTCCCCTGACACGATATAGCCCTGTCTGGCCTGGAAGTCACTATGTAGACCGGGCTGGCCTAGAACTCAGCCATCTCTCCCTCTGCTCCTGAGTGCGGAGGTTTAAGGCACGTGCCACCACGAATGGTTTATGTGAACAGAGCTTGGCTGAAATAAAGCACCACAGAGACACAGCCCTCTATCTTTATTGTTGTCCTCTTGTTACAGAGCTACAAGATTACAGCGTCTTTGTAGGAAAGCATCCTCGATGCCTAAACCTACCGCTATGTCGTGGGTAAGCGAGCAGACGATGCCCTGGACAGCAGAGAGGCCTTGGTGGTCTCCTTTCCACAAGCCTCCTAGTCCTCGAGAGGCCCTGCCAAGAAGCTATCGCCCCTGGTCTCCAGGAGCTACCAACACAGAGAGTCCAGCCGGCATCCTCTTCCTTACACACTCGGCTCCGCGGCCACCCCGCCTTTCCCCTTCCGCTCACTCGATCCCCGGAAGCTTACGCCCGCGCTCACGCCTGCGCACACCTCGGTTAGCCACCAGCTCGGGGAAGGGAGACCGATGGAGGTGTGGCTGCGCGTGCGCAGAGCGAGCGAGGATCAGCACGCCGGTGGCGGCGCGAGAGTCGGTAGCGGCTACGGTTCCCAGGTGAGCGGCTCAGGGCCTTCCGCATCCGGTCGGTCCCGCGGCGGGCGAGCCGTCCCTCCTCTGCGTTCGGGGTCCGTTTTCCCCGGTTCGGAGCCCGACGGAGGCGAGCACCCGGGGTGGGTACCAGCGGACTTCCGAGGTCTCAGGCCGTCCTCAGCACTAACTCGGCCTCGCCGACCCGCGGGCGGCGTGGTCACCGCTAAAAAAAACAAAAAACAAAAAAACAAAAACAAAAAAAAAAACAAAAAAAACGGTACCCCGGCTCGCAGGACGCAAGAGGTGGCTTAGAGTCGAGGTCCGAGCCCGCTTCAGATGTGGCCTCTGCTGCCCATCTTCGGGTACTTGAACCCGAACCCACAGGCCTGAGGAACTGTCCTTTGCTGTGTCCCAGGCGTCCAGACAGGGGACTGAATGCTATCGCGGAGGACGAAGCCTCACACTCGTGAAAAAACAGGTGTTCAGTTTGGGCCAAGAGTGTCGTATGGCCTATTTGAAGCCCTATTATATAGACAGATACGGACTATCTCAAATGTACGAAATGACGTTTCTAATTCCAGATTATTTGTATATTCTTTCCGCTGTACCATGAAAGCACTATCATTTCCACCGCTAGCTCCGCGTGAGCTAAACAGCAGTGACCAAATAACTTCCAGGTAGCTTTGACAGAAAGCTGACTAGGTGCACCAGAGGGGCTATTCAGGTCTCAGGAATTGTTTGTTTGTTTCTTCTTTCCTGGTATGTTGTAAGATAATCATAACTGTCCTATAAAAACATTGCTCTTCCTTATTCCCCAAGGTAAATTGAATAACAGCAATCCTTGATGTAAATTTTTGCAGGAGAACTGCTAATGGGTGAGACTGTCAGATAAGTTTCTCTGGAAATTAAGTTAAATCACCTGTTTTACGTGCTTACAGCCACCCTTGTCCGTCAGAAATTCTGACCGTAAACACCTCAGAAACCTCACATCCACTCTCGTGAGGAGAAAGAAAAATTATCAAAGCAACCTGAAACACTGATGGTTTTACTCTGTCTGCATTGAAAGCAAAGAGCAAAAACCTGGCCTGAGTCTTAAGTCTCCAGCCTCCTTTGCGGGGATAAGCATTATTTAAATATTTACCTATTTTTTGTAGGTCTTTTTTTTTTTTTTTTTTTTTTTTTAACACTGGGTATGTCACTGGGTGTGTAAAGACATGAGGAGCTCCCGGTCTGGTAAGAATGGGCACACCGCCTCCTCACCCACCCCCTCTGTTGTCCACTTGCCAGAGTCTCTAACCCCCTCACCCCCCACCCCCACTCCCAGCTCAGTTTGCCTTCACTCTTAGCTGGCCCTGTAAGCACACACCAGTGGCAGCCAGCCTGCTGAGGAGACTGCTGTAGGCAAAGTTGAAAGCAAACCTTCTGGTTCTGTGTTGGACCTTGGAAATTAACTAGACAAGTCAGTCTCTGTGTAGAGGACCAGGGGACACTTTCAGGTGTCCTTCATCAGGTGCCATTCACCATTTCTTTTGAGAAATGGACTGGAACTCAACCAAGTAGACTGGCTGGCCTGGAAGTCCTAAAGACCCTCTCTGCCTTGGCACCAGCTTTACAAACACATGCCTGCCCTCCCTAGCCCTCAGGTACATTGAGTTTAGGTCCCCAGGCTTGCAAGCACTGAGCTATCTCTTTCTCAAATTTAAGCTTTTTTTTTTTTTTTAAATTACAGCCAATCTTTTTGTTTGGTTGGTTTGGTTTGGTTTTTTGGTTTTTTTGAGACAGGGTTTCTCTGTGTAGCATTGGCTGTCCTAGACTCACTTTGTAGACCAGGCTGGCCGTGAACTCACAGAGATCCCCCTGCTTCTGCCTCTGCCTCCCCAGTGCTGGGATGAAAGGCGTGCCCAACCACACCTGGCCAGGCCAATCTTTTTCTGAATAAAACTGAACATATACTTCAATGAAGTGTCACAAAGATGTACTGATTCTGAACAAACCATTAATAGAAGCCTCTGTTATGATAATTGCTTCTTTTCTTTACTAAATTTTATTAGGTGTGTGTGTGTGTGTGTGTGTGTGTGTGTGTGTGTGTGTGTGTTCACTAGTGTTTGTGGAGGTTGGGGGGGAACCTGGAGGATTTGGTTCTTTTCCACCATGTGGGTCCCAGGGGTCGAACTCAGGACGGCAGGCTTCATGGCAGACCCTGTTACCCAATGAGCCGTCTCACTAGTTCTAAAATTGCTTTTTGATTATGGTTAAGATATGTTTAATTATTTAGAGTCCATAACGTATCTCATCATTTAGTCATTTTTGTCTAGTACGAGTTTCTTCAATTTCAAGAAAATTACTTTCCTCTCGGGCTATTACAGTGTTTTCTCAGGTTTAGTTAGTGCAGAGGCTAAACATTTGGAAAGCAGTTACCCTAGAGGAGGTAGTATTGTCTGTAATACTCCATTTAAATTCCCTCTCAGTTCCCTTCTTTTTTGTTGTTTTTTGTTTTTTTGAGACAGGGTCTCTCTCTTTGTGTAGCCTTGGCCATCCCAGACTGGCTTTGTAGACCTGGCTGGCCTCGAACTCACAGCAGTCTGCCTGCCTCTGCCTCCCAAGTGCTGGGATCAAAGGCCTGTGCCACCACGCCTGGCTCAGTTCCCTTCTTATAGTACCATTCAGTAACAACTTCTCATCTCCATAGACCAGTGACATTTCAAATCCATGGGTGAGGCCACCCCCCAATAAGAAATGGGCTTTAATTTATTTACAAGGGCCTTACAAAGGCATAAGTCTTAGTCTGTGACACATTTAATAAAATGTATTGAGTAAAAAAAAAAAAAAAGAAATGGGCTTTAAATCAAGGCCCACTATGCGGAATGAATATATATATATATATGTGTGTGTGTGTGTGTGTGTGTGTGTGTGTGTGTGTGATAGAAATAAATTTTATGAAGTATTACTTGAAATGTGTTATGCATTTCTGATTTTTATACTACTGTGCTTTAATGCTTAGTGTGGCCTACTGAATTTTTACATTGGGTTATGACATGTGGTTTAGTATAACACTTTAGGTTGTGCTTTGAAACTGTTCTTTTGAAATTTGAAGAAACAAAGAAACCATTTTAATTGCAAAGGTTTTTGGGGGGGGGTTGTTTTTGTTTTGACACAGGGTTTCTCTGTGTAGCCTTGGCTGTCCTGGACTCACTTTGTAGACTGGGCTGGCCTCAAACTCACATCAATCCACCTGCCTCTGCCTCCTGAGTGCTGGGATTAAAGGCACCACCACACCTAGCTAATTGCAAAGTTATTAATAGAAGTGACAGAGGGGAGAAAACAACCAATTCTATTTCAGGCCTTTGTTGTTTCCAAAGGTAAATTATCTTTAAAAAACAAAACAAGTTTGAGGAGGGGGAGCTACTAATTGAGTTCTAAAGGTACCCACTAATTGAGTTATAAAGGTGGGTATTTTGATTTTTTTTTTCTTTTTTTTAATGTTTTTTTTTAAATACATTTATTTTATTACACATGTATAAAACAAACTACATACAGCAGGGAGAGCCATGTGACAATCATAAGAATAATGAGTTCTATATATGTTACGTTCATAGTGGTTTGGCTATTTGTATTTGTCCAGCTTGAAGTAAACGTCTTTCCTGTCTTGTTGGGTCTAAATTTCCGAATTAAATTCAATATCTATCCTATCTTGACTCTAAAAACTTAACATCTTTTTCTTGATTTAAAATTATCTTATCCCCTAACCAACTAAACTTGATTGTCAAACTATACTATCTGTCCTTCAGTGCCCCTCAGAGACTTGAGAAGGAATAAAACTTAAATTCCTGCATGAACCAGCAGTGCGGGTTAGCAGCTTCCAAATTAGACTTAGATGGTTTACTGCCTGACCAGTCACCCAGCATTCTCTGTAACACTGGAGCCATCTTCGGCTTTCTGGCCCAATATCTCTGCCAGACTTACTCACAGGGCAGGAACTATTGAGGACTTGCTTACCCTGTCTTGGCAGAGTGCAGCCATCGACTCTGCCTGCATTAAGCTGCCCATTTTTAGGCAGAATTCTGTTTGTGGCAGAAACGAGGACATTTTGCCCACTGGCTGGTTTGCCACCTTTGAAGCAAGCCATCTCCATAAGGAGGCTCTTTGATGCTCATCATCTTCTTTGAGGTTGGAGGGGTATTGTCAGGAGTTAACTTGTCTTGTCAAAGAAATTTAGGATTATAAAAACAACTTTAAATGCCATATTCTGTGTGTCTCTGAGGCTTTTAAAGACCTTATTCAACTATTTTACCTCATATATCAATAGAGTCATATCTATCTGTTAGACTTAGGATATGTATTTTTGTGCTAAAATCTGACAAGTATTTGACATGCTCATGTTTTGTATCAATATATTAAATTCTATAGCAATGACTTAGACATAACCTTCATTATGAGTAACAATTAAGGCTTTGAGTGAAGAAATAGGTTCAATCATCTAGCTTTTGTTCTATCCTCCCTCTATGTTCCTTTATCCCCCTTTCTTTCTTTTCAGCTATCTCTTTACCTACATATGCAAGATAAAGGAAAAGAGAGATGTCCCTGTGTTTCACCTAATTTTTTCTCTATAAGCCCAATAATGATTTATAACCACCTCCTAATGAGAATAAGCATTTGTACACCAAGAGAGCAAACAGAAACCTATACAACCTCCCTCCCCTTTTAGAAGGAATGGGGCATTGCTCTCTTAAGGCTTCTTCAGGTTGAATTGGGGCGAATAATACCTTGGAATGGGCCCAAAATAATTGGAGAAAATGGTTAAGCAAGCCAGGAATTGCATTTGTGGTCCAGTTTCTAAATGTGGTCCAGGCTTAATAGTAGATTGAAATGGTGGTCCAAATTGGATCCGAAGTTTTCTACAACGTTGTATATAGTGCTCTGTCTGCATGTACACTTGCATGCCAGAGGAGGCCTCAGATCACATTATAGATGGCTGTGAGCCACCATGTGGGTGCTGGGACTTGAACTCAGGACCTCTGAAAGAGCAAACAGTGCTCTTAACCTCTGAGCCATCTCTCCAGCCCCTTTTTTTCTTTCTTAATGTGAGCGGCTAGAATGATATGAGGAATATTCTGGGGACAGACTCCTGTCCAAGCTGGTGTTTCCTCAGTCTCATTGCTTCCTTTTCCTCATATATTTATACTCCTAGATTTTTAATGTATGCCTTTCTAACCCTCCTCTCTGGCCTTTTCTTTATATATATGTGCCCACTGAAGTTTGCAGCATTGTTTTGTGTATGCTTTGTTATTCTATTGTTGCTTGTTTAATCCTGCTTTTTTATTCAACATTTCTTTTTTTTTTTTTTTTTTTTGGTTTTTTTTTTGTTTTTTTTTTTTTTTTTGGTTTTTCAAGACAGGGTTTCTCTGTGTAGCCTTGGCCATCCTGGACTCACTTTGTAGACCAGGCTGGCCTCGAACTCACAGCAATCCACCTGCCTCTGCCTCCCGAGTGCTGGGATTAAAGGCGTGCGCCACCACGCCCGGCTTATTCAACATTTCTTATAGATCTCAATGTATCCTTTTTATCTGATCTTAGTGACATCTTACTTACCCACTCCCCACTGGACATTAGTAGGGGATGTTTATATAACTTACTGCTGTTACAGAGCTTAATGTGTGCATTCTTGTACGTGTCCCTGGATCGCAGGGCCAGGAAATGTGAAACCAAGCTTTATGCTCTCTGGGTACTCAAGACTTAGCTTTTCCTTTTTTCATACACTTGGCATATTTCTACTTATTATTGCCTATACATTGGAGTCATCATAGCAACGAGAAATGTTAAAAATGCAGTGGAATCTCTTCCATCAAGTCAACTTTGCCTCCCCTCAACTTTTTATTTAAATATGTACATGTTATCTTTAGTACAGATAACTATGTATTTTTATTCATATATATTAACTATATCAGATCTACACACTTTTTAAGTAACTTACCTAATAAATATTGATCTTCGGTTGAGGCTGTTGAGACTCTGAGTTGTAATGTGAAAGCTGTCTGAGGTAATACCTAAGCCCTGAATAGAGCTGTACTCCAGCAAAACTCTATCTGCATAAGGTAACAGCCAGACCTGACCCTGAATTGTAGTTTGCTGGTCTGTGATCCAGATATTTTAATGAGATAGTAATTTTACTGTATGCAGTTTTTATTTATTACAGGCAATTCCGTGACTACTTTCATGTCTACCTTTTGTGCTTTTATTATAAATGTCTACAAATGAAGTTGTGATTCAAACAGCTTATGGCTCTTGTATGTCTCTGAAAACAAATTGTCAGATGTCTTTTTAAAAAACATTTTAGGTGCTGGTTAGTTCAGTGGTTAATGATCTAAACTGCTCTTGCAGAAGCCCCAAGTTGTGTTCCCAGCACCCCCTATGGTGCATCTCACAACAGCCTATGACTCTAGCTCCTGGGATCCTGACATGCTCTACTGGACTCCACAGGCACCACACTCATGTGTGCACGCACAGGCAAACACACTGTAGATGTTTCTACTGTTTGTATCACTTGCCTTATACAAAAATTTTAGAAGACAACTCTGTACCTAAGGTCCTAGATATCATAACTGTATAGTAAAGAAGATATTAAATCTCTAAATTGAACTTAAATATCAAGTCATTGAAATTTATTTAAAATACTTGTTGGAACTTCACCTGACTTCTACTACCAGAACTTACTATTCATAAAGTTAATTTTGAAGCAACAATACATGTTTTGTACTGATAGGTTTAAATATGTGAATGGAAGAATCTTCTTTCCTTTGCTGTAGTTTCCAATTTTTCTTTTGTTACAGTTACCCTGGTCTTTGAATAAAAGTAATGTAAAAATGTACCCTCTTAGAAGGACAATATGAGTGGTCCAGAGTCTCAGTAAAAGATAGATAACATATCTTTAAAAAGCATATAATCTACATTTGCTGCTGTTTTGATAGAAATAAAAGGGATTCCTACCTTTATCTTAAAAATCAAATTTTAGTTTTATAAATTACTTAAAAGAATAGACTTTGGTATCTATAAAGGTAAGTAGGTTAGCTTAAAACTGTACTGGGTATCTGAGGGTTCTGTCTTCTCTGTTGCTTTGCTAGGGATCAAGATCTCTACCTCTAAACTATCCTCCCAGCCCCCCGCCTCACAGTTTGAAATTTGAATTTGTAAAGAAGGCATTAATATATGCTTACATTTTGAAACTGATATCTTGAATATTAATAGAGGTATAAATGTTTTACCATAATGCTTCTCTATGATGAGTACTTTTGTTTGAATCTAGGTTTGTGCTAACTTTTTAACTAATTTGTACTTTCATTAATCTTAGTTTATAAAATATTAAGCTTCCTGGACATTATATATGACATTTGTGAACCTGCTTGTCATCGTAATTTTAAGTTATACTTCATGTTTAAATATTTCCAGTACCTAACAAGTTCACCTATAAGTCTAGCAAGGAAATCGTTCTAAACACTTAAACAGTGTTTATAAAGTTATAGGTTTAATCAATCCGATTCCCTTGAGCATTTAAAGATAGGTTACAGTCAACTTTTTACAACTCTAAGGGCAGGAAGTGTAGCTCAGTGGTAGGGAGCTCATCTAGCATGCCAAGTGCTTGGGTTTAACCCTCAACACTGCAGATTATAAATAAGAAAATGAATTTATGTCTAGCTGGGTGTAGTAGGTAGTATATGTGCCTTTAATCCCAACTTCCTGAGGCCAAGGCAGGCCAGTCTCTTCAATTTGAGGCCAGTCTGGTCTATATAGCAAGTTCCAGACTACCCAAGGCTACATAGAGAGATACTACCTCAACCAAAAAAAAAAATTATTTCTAATATATAAGAAGGTGTCAAAACCTTAAAGAGAGAAAAAGTTACTCTGGCGATAAAATGTTTGAATACATGCTATTACAATGTTAATAATAAGTTTTATTACTCTTAAATCATACCCATACTTATTTTCATGTCTTCTCTTGGGCTGTAGGGCCACTTAACAGTAAATAATTTATTCAGTGTGTACTGGCTTCTATAGGATACACATTACATAATCTAGTGTCCAAGTTACTGTGCTGGAATTAATTATAATTAAATTCAGTAAGCACACTCTTGCCTGGTTGGCTGCTATTAATAATGGAAATGTTTATATGTCCTTCAATGTAATGTTATCTATCCCTTTTGAATATTTTTGTGGACTAAAGAGCTCCTGCAGAATTTATCATTTATATATGTATTTTGCTTTTGAATTTGTGCTGTGTCAGCCCTTTTCCACTTTGACATGGTTAATCTTGGTTATCAGTTTGATGGATCAGTAAAGCAACCTCGTCCACTAATGGAATGCAAAAGGAGAGAGCCTACCACTGCAGCCATTCCTTTCTTTGCTTCGCCTCCAGCTCTGTTTCACGTCCCTCCTCCTGTGATGGACCATGTGCCAACATTTTTTTTTCTTTTTTTTTTGAGACAGGGTTTCTCTATGTTATCTTAGCAGTCTTGGACTTGCTTTGTAGACCAGGCTGGCCTCAAACTCACAGCGATCCACTTGCCTCTGCCTCCCGAGTGCTGGGACTAAAGGTGTGCCAATTCACCCAGCTCAACAGAATAATTCTTCCATTAGCCTCCCCTTAAACTGTTTTAGGTATTTTACAAGGGCAAACTGGTATCACTACCATCCCTACAGGTTTCACTACCTTCAGGACAGGCTCATTTGATTTCTCTTTATTTTCTTTTTGCTTCTAGCAATAACATCAGCTGCCTTCCAAGGACTCTTTGGTTGTTTTGTTATTTATGTATGTATTGTTCTTAGCTAGATGTTTTGCCTGAAAGCCGCCTGTGCACCATGTGTATGCCTAGTGCCTGGGGAGGCCAAAAGAGGATATTGGATATCTGGAACTAGAGTTCCATGATGGTTGTAAACTATCCTGTGGGTGCTGGAAACAACGTGGCTTCTACGAAAGAGCAGTGAGTGCCCTTAACCATTGAGCCATCTCTCTAGCCCCTTCTTGAGTTTTGTTTTTGTTTGGTGGCGGGGGGGGTTGGTTGGTTGGTTGGTTGGTTGGTTGGTTGGTCAATTTTTGGTTATTTCAAGACAGGGTTTCTCTGTGTTTAGCCCTACCTCTCCTGGAACTCACTTTGTAGACCAGGCTAATCTGCCTGCCTCTTGCTTCCTAAGAGTTGGGATTAAATATGTGTTCCAACACACCCAGCTTGGTTTTTGTTTTTGTTTTTTATATGCATGAGTGGTTTGTTTGTTAAGATTTATTATTTATACAGTATTCTGCCTGTATGTAGGCCAGAAGAGGGCACTAGATCTCACTATATATGGTTATGATCTACTGTGTGTTTGCTGGGAATTGAACTTATGATCTCTGGAAGTGCAACCAGTGGGCTGGAGAGATGGGTCAGAGGTTAAGAACATTGGCTGCTCTTCCAAAGGTCCTGAGTTCAATTCCCAGCAACCACATGGTGGCTCATAACCATATATAATGTTTTTTGGTTTGGAGGGTTCATTTTGTTTTGTTTCAGTGTTTTGTTTTGTTTTGTTGAGACATGGCTTCTCTGTAGCCTTGACTGTCCTGGACTCACTTTGTAGACCAGGCTAGCCTCGAACTCACAGTGATCCACCTGTCTTTGCCTCCTAAGTGCTGGAATTAAAGGCGTGCACCACCACGTCCAGCTCATGTTTTTTGTTTTTAATGGAGAGTAGGATTAGAAAGTAAAGGTTGAACTCAAGATTATCAGTAATAATGTGATACTGCCTTTAAGTCACTGTGACACCAGAAGTGAAGAAATACTTTTTAAAGGCTATAATGTTATAGTAATGTTTCTAGCTTAGTTGTAATTGTGTGGACTATTAAGATATTTTATGTGAACTTTTTAAATTCATTGTGTATGTGCATAAACCTGTAGGTTAAGTAATTTAAGGTCTATAGCAAAACATAGTGTCCTTACTCCATACTAGAAATAACTACATAGAAGGTTAATTCATATCTTTTTCTAATGTTTAATTTCATGTGTCTAAATAATGTGCTGTTTTGTTTTCTAAACAAATGGTGCCAACTGTAAGGTGTCTTATATCATGTATACTCCCCTGCGGAACTGTTTCCTGCGTTATATCATAGCTTGTGATTAACTATTCAGACATTTGTTGGAAGCTTCTTGTTCAGCCTGTTTATGGATCTTGGGGTTTCTGTTGCTCACTGAGAAAGGATGGAGGAGATTTTAATAGTCACAGTTCTCTGTGCTTCTTCCTCAGTATCTGCAGTAAAAGAACAGAAAGGGATGGCTGACAAGTAGTAAGACGGTGAAGCTCACTGACTTTTACTGCATTGTTACCACCAGAGTAATTGGTGACTGACTGACTTAACTGATCCTGAGGAGTTTTAATACCAGCTGTGAGATTAACCTTGACTACAGGCTGATATGGTTGAGAGATACACAAAGCATGCCTAAGAGCATCTGGGAGGAGATTTCCAGGGATAGTTAAAGCAGGCCTTAACCTAACGATGGAGTCACTGGGTAAGTGGCAGAAACCAGAGGAGCATCACTGAAGGCCTGTCTTGTCCCCGCCTTCCACTTCTGCGCTGCCGTCCGCACTCTTCTGGCCATGGGCTAAAATAAAGCTTTCCTTAATTATTTTGTTTCCATATCTTGTTGTAGTGACAAAACAAATGGCTAAAGGTCTAATTGTACTGACAGAAGGGACACTTCGCTTTTGCGTAGCTGTTTATGATATGCCTGCCTGATGAGCTATTGTATCCTTGTGAACTCTGAGACTATTGGTATAAGTTGGTACCCCAAGAACTTCACAAGCTGGCTTTCCTTTTTTTTTTTTTTTTTTTTTTTTTTTTGGTTGGTTGGTTTTTCCTTTTTTGTTTTTCAAGACAGGGTCTTTGTGTAGCCCTGGCTTTCCTGGACTCACTTTGTAGACCAGTCCGGCTTCGAACTCACAGTGATCTGCCTGCCTCTGCCTCCCGAGTGCTGAGATTAAAGGCATGCACCACCACAGGCTTTACTTAAAAAAAAAAAAAAAAAAAAAGATTTATTTATTTATTATGTATACAGTGTTTCTGCCTGCATGTACACCTTCAGGGCAAAAATAGGGCATTAGATCACATTATAGATGCCTGTAAGCCATCATGTGGTTGTTGGTAATTGAACTCAGGACCTTTGGAGGAACAGTCAGTATCCTTAACCTCTGAGCCATCTCTGCAGGCCTGGTTTTACAATAGTTTTTTGTTCTTGTTGTTGTTTCCCTAGCAACATTCCTCATTTTGGAAAAATAAAAAAAGTATTTGGAAATTACTCCAGTCTGATGGTTGCACTTTCCCCCGTTTCAGACATCCTTTTGCCATCATGGATCGATTTGGAGATATATCAGAAGGTGAAGTGGACCATTCTTTCTTTGACAGTGACTTTGAAGATACAAAGAAATGTGAAAGTAATTCAGTTTTTGACAAGCAAAAAGATGACCTTAAGGAAAGAATAGATAAGGACACCAAAAATGTAAACTTGAAATTTGGAATACAAAATGATGACCCTAAAGAGAGACTAGATAATGACACAGAAAATGTGAGCTTGAAACTTGGACTACAAACAAAGGAAAATTACCTTACTCAGAAAGGAAATGAAAGAAAAGCAAAAATTTCCTCAAAGGAACAACATGAAGAAAATGACACCACACAAACAGGTTCCTGTTTGTTGGCCACTTCTTCAAGATCAAAGAAACCGTGTGATTCTACAAAAGGACATAACTTACCTGTTCCAAATAGAATGCCTAAAAGTGTAAAAGGCGAGGATAATTACTACACAGATGGAGAGGAGAGCAGCGATGATGGGAAAAAATATATGAAGGCCAAGTCAGCCAAGCCCTCTAATAACTTCAAAAAAGGCATAAGTAAAAAGTATTCCAATGTCAGTTCCTCCTCCTCTTTGTCTTCCTCATCTTCAAGATCAAGTTCAGACTGCTCATATACAGGATCTGACATCCAGAAGTCTGAGTCATGCCCATCATCTCAGAAACATGCTTCTGATGTAGCCCTCTCGTCACCAAAACAGAGATGTAAATCAGGAAGAAAACCTGCAGGTCAGCTGCCTTCCAGTACTAAACAAAAAACTGCTGACTATAATGAGGAATCCGAAGACACTGTAACAGATGTAACTCCTTTGTCACCTCCAGACACCAACACTTCCCAGTCCTTTGAGCTGGGCCCATCACATGATCAGAAAGTAAAAGTTAAAAGGCAAGAAAACGTGAGCCAGGACGTGTATGAGGATGTGGAGGCTTTAAAGAATGATTCGAGATCTCTGAAATCAGCCAGAAGGAAAGAGAAGAGTGGGCTGAATTGTGCTCCCAAATCAACCGTGTTAGATGCCAATCTAGAACATAGATCCAAACAGAAAGTCTTACACGACACAATGGACCTGAATCATCTGTTGAAAGGTAAGTTGTGAAATTCTGCTTATTGAATATTAATAATTAAATATTATGTGCTGTGCATGTGCATGGATGTTTTTAGTCAATTTCTTTGCCAGATATATTTCATTGACCATAAAACACTTGGAATATCATTGAGTCGTTAGATAATTGCAAAGCTAATCAATTATGACTAGAAATTTCAGACTAGTTTTCAGTTCCTCTCAAACTGGAAGTGCCTTGTGCTCTTCCGAGGTAGTTCTATCTTCATTCTTTGGTTTTTGTTTGTTTGCTGCTGTTGTTTTCGAGACAGAGTTTCCTTTGTGTAGCTTTGACTGCCCTAGACTCCGTTTGTAGACCAGGCTGTCCTTGAATTCCACCTCCTTGAGTGCTGGGATTACAGGCATGCACCACTGCACCTGGTTTGCATGGTTGGTTGGTTTTCTATCTGCATTCTTAAGCTACCAGTACGTATCTGCATTAACTTTTATTGCCCACCTTCAGGCATGGCAATGTCTAGAAAACACTTTTCCCCTAGCTCTCAAGGTATAAGAACCTTTTTAAAGAAGTATCTCCAGACAACTTGCACTTAGTTTTATTTCTGAACCAGTGACTCTCCAGGGGAGAGACATCTGAAATCAGTCGGACTCCTGATGGAATTAGGAGTGGGAGTTGTAAGATCCAAGATCTATTATAGAGAGATCTAGAAATAGGTACAAATTGGGCAGTTAGGTTTATCACTGCTTCCTTAAACTTTAGTTTGCATATAAATCATGCTGGGATCTCAATCAAGCACATACTGTAATGTTGAAAGTAGAATCCAGACAGCTAAACATTTAACCTGGCCCAGTGCTGGTGGCAGTTCTACTTGCCAAAGGATCATAGTTCTGGATCAACATAAACAGGAGTTTATGTATACACATTGCAGGCAAACACCTATACATATAAAAATAAATAAGACTTAAAGAATAAATAAGGCATCCTTTTTTACCATCTTTTTATGTGTTTTATTTAATTTTGTTATTTTTGTTTTGTTTTTTGAGACAACCTATGTAGACCAGGCTGGCCACCTACCTCTGCCTCCCAAGCGCTGGGATTAAAGGCATGTACTACACATCTGGCTACTATTTCTTAAATTTAGCAATATTCTAAGGACCTATATATTTCTGATTTTTAGGTGAGAACAGTAATCACCACCTCATTTCCTGAATACTCTCCTCAGTTACAGTTAAAATAACATGGAAAATTTCCAGTTTGAAGCACAGACGCATGCTTCAGTTTTTCCACTGTACACCAGCAAGCCCAGCTGTAAGAAGCCAATAGTAAAGTGCTCTTCTGGCCTTTTGTTGTTGAGCTGGCAGTGAACTTTTCCTGATCCTCCTGCCTCAGCATTCTGAGGGCTAGAATTAAAACCACACACCACCACAGCCAGATAGTGCTTTGTAACAAAGGCAGAGGCAGGAAGGGGACGTTTTGCTAGTCAACATATCTTCTGTTGGAATCCATGAATAATAGTCCCCAGGGGAACTTTTTTTTTTTTCCTGGTTGTTGGAGACAGGGTTTCTCTGTGTAGCCTTGGCTGTCCTGGCCTTGTAGACCAGGCTGGCCTCAAACTCACAGTAATCCACCTGCCTCTGCCTCCCTGAGTACTGGGATTACAGGCTTTTGCTACCACACCTGACTCCCTAGGGAAGTCTTTAAACATTCCAAACTATTAATCCATTGTTTAGATCTAATCTAATGTTAGACACATGTTTAGTTTCCCAAAATTATTATTCAAAGCTTTTCAGATCCTCATAACTTTGCTGTATTTGCCCCCATATATATAAATCTTGCTCATGATAGAGGTGGTTACCCTCCCAGCCCAACTTGGGCCTTTTTTGTATTCATCTCATAATCTTTATCCTTTTCATATTCTAGCAAATGAGCTTTTTTAGGTTGCATTGGCTTATCTAGCTGTTCTACAGCCTCCTTTCACTTTCTTGGAAGATAAATCCTTTTATGTAGGGAAGATGATCATGCTGAAGTGTAGCATGTTTAAAAACCTCCTACTAGAACATGATCCTGTCAGCACACAGCTGAGGCAGGAGTTTAGCACACTACATCTTTCCAGGGTAAGCATTTTACTGGCTTAAGTACAGATGTTCAAGAGAAAAACTTACCAATTCCTGTAATGAGTTTTGAGTAAAACATTTTTATAAATTGTTACAACAAATTTCCCAAATAGTAAGGAATGCCCGTGTAGCAAACTGTAAAATAGTGGTTTTAAAGATTATTGTTTACTAAATAAAGACTTAATAAAAGAATATAAGAGCAAATATCCAAATACTGCCAGTGGAATGGTGAAACAGTATTGAATTGGGTACTTACTTAGTGAAGTAGATGTGATTCTAGGAATTGAAACACAAAGCTGTAGACTTCGGGCGTTATTGACGTGTCCCTGAGCTAGACAGTAACTATGTATAGGATGGGCTGGTTAGTCTCATTGAGAGTTCTGGTGTTCACTCGAAACTAACAGATCAGTGTAGCCTGGTATTAGAAATGTAATTTACGAGACCTTGAAAGATTAATACATTCTCAGCCTCTTACCTCTATAAGAAAGTTAACTTGGGAAATTTCCATCCTATCCGCCTTCTGAAAACATCCAAAGACTGTGACTGGAATTAGATATTTAACTTTGGGCTGCAATCCTTGACTAGGCATTGAGAGACTTAGAAAATGGAGCAGTAAACATATTTTGACATGAGGTTGTGGCACGAGGCTGATACATTTGGTAAGCGTTTCAGGAGTGAGCAGACGGATTAAAGATACAGTTCATACTTTGTCTTTATAAAGTCGGACCATGTTAGAAGGACTCTGAAAGGGCAAAGTAGACATTCTAGAAATATGTAGCCTTAATTCTCTCTCTCTTCTGTCCCCCCCCCCACTTTTGTTTGTTTGTTTTTGGTTTTTTATTTTTGGTTTTTCAAGACAGGGTTTCTCTGTGGAGCCTTGGCTCTCGTGGACTCACTTTGTAGACCAGGTTGGGATCGACCTCACAGTGATCCACCTGCCTCTGCCTCTCAAGTGCTGGGATTAAAGGTTTGCACCACCACACCTGGCCCAATTTTATCTCTTCTATTGAAAAAAAATTAAGAGTAAGAAGTGAGACTTTAGGAGGCATTGATAAATGAAGAAACTAGTTAGAGTTTTTTTTTACTAAGCTATCTGTGTGTCTATTATGGAGGGATTAAGGGAAATGCTTTCCAGACCCTATTACTGTCAATGAGAAAGAGGAGGCTGTGCTGAGCTGACCGGCTTCCAGCATGTCCTGCCTGGCACCACAGTTTAATCTCTTTACTGGCAGGTTGGCATTGTTAATACCTGAATACATTACCTAGCATTACCAAGCATTTGAGAAAAGCTAAAGGCAACAGAGGGGCCACATCCTTATGATAAATGTAATATTGAAAATTGATTTTTTTTTTTTTTTTTTAAAAGCAAGACTAGATGGTTTTAGAGAGATCTAGGAGGACAAAGCTGTTGTAACACAGAGAAGTAGCCTCGACTGGCTTTATACATTCCCACTGCTGCAGATAGTCAATCAGCAGGGCCTTTGAGGGCCACATGACAGTGACAACACAGTGCAGAAGCAGCAGTGAGAATCCAGCTGTCTTCTGTTCAGCTAGGCATTTAAAAATAACAAAGCTGTTACACCCCTCCACACACATTTTTAATGAAAGAATTCTGCTTATGTATGTATTGTGTATATGTGTGTACACATGAGCACAAATGTGCCAGAGCATGTGTGTGTATAGGTCAGAGGGGAATCTGTGGGAGTCAGTTCACTCTTTCTATCACGTGGGTCCAGTAGATAAAACTCAGTTGTCAGGCTTGGCAGCAAGGGCCTTCCCGCTTTGTGCCATCTTACAGGCTCTTTTTTTTTTTTTTTTTTTTTTAAACTAGAGATGTTACATTGACATATAATTGGTTTAATGTTACTGACAGAGGAATGAGTAAATATCTTTAGTTTTGTTGTACTAGTAGGCTTTTATATAATAAATACTGGTAGATGTAACCCAACCTTTAGGACTGTAAAGAATCAAAAAAAGAAAAAGAAAGTTCAAAAACTTCTAGAAAAGTGAAACTAGAATTTATTATTATGGTAGTTGTACTCTGAAATTTGGAGCCATTTTTAGAGAAAATGATTTTTAGCTTACTCTTTCAGAAAGGGAAAAGAACGAGGGGCACACTTTATAACAGCTGTAGGAAGAGGGCCAGCCAATATAAGTAACTGACTTTAACATGGAAGACAGCGTGGATGTGTTCAAAGGTTAAATCAGGAATGTCAGTCAGTCTTAAAGAGAAAGAAAGAGCTGGTCTGTGCTGCTGCAGCGTGGCTGAGCTGGAAGGTATGATGCTCAATGAAGTACGTCTGGAAAAGACAAGCACTAGCACCTGAGGAGAAGGCAGGCATGGTGCTGTGCTCTGCTGCGGTGTTTGTTATCAGTGCCCTGGGAAACAAGAGGTTCCCTGAGGCTTAGTGGCCCGCTGGCCTACCTGAGTCAGTGAGTCCCAGGTCTAAGTGAGAGACTTGTCTCAGAAAACCAATGTGGACAGCTCCTAATGAATGAGGTCCCAGACTGACCTTTAGACTACACACACACTCACATCTGCAGATGCATGAACACGTACATGCCCATACAAAGACAACTATCATGTGATTCCATGTATGTGATGGTATTAGTCAAAAATCACAGAGACAAGTATGATTTCCAGGGTCTAGGAAAAGGAAGACAGAGATTGTTGGGATTTTTGGGTTTTTTAGTTGGCTTTTTTGTGATTATAAGTTTTCGTTTTCAATATACAGCATTATGGAGAATGAATTGTAATATTACTGAATAATATATCTAAAAATAGGTCGGTAGCCTGGTGTGCTGGTGCACGTCTTTAATCCCACCACTCAGGCGGATCTCTGTAAGTTTGAGGCCCGCCTGGTCTACAAAAAGAGTTCAGGACAGTCAGGGCTCTATGTAACAGAAAAACCTTGTCTTGAAAACAAACAAACAAAAAGTAAATTTTTGTATTTTTGCTACAGTAAAAAGGAAAACACTAGTTATTTTGGTAGTTTCTATTATGCTAGCAGTGGGTACTCATTAAATACCAGTTATACTGGCAAAGAATAAATCAACAAAATCCAAAAAGATAGTTACAATGGTGTTAGGAAGATTGAAAATAGATGTTTTTTAAAAAGTTATATTTCCTTTAAAAGAATAAATAGAAAGACAGAAATAGAAGTAGCAACCCTATTAGTACAAAAGTAGAATTCAAGTTTTTAAAAATACTAAAGGGGACAAAAATGGATGTTTTATATTAATACATAAGCCAAATATGCTAAAAATGTACAATACTGATTACAGCATACAAACAAAACTAGACAATAAATTAATGAAGTCCAAGCTACCACAGAGGACTGAAGATCAGAACAAAGCACCAGAGAGTTTTTTTTAAAGTGTTAACTTTGTGTGGGGGCTGCACTTGATTCTCAGGTAGTCTCTGGCTTACATTCATTTTTTAAAAAAAGGATAAAATATGCAGTAACGATCACTACAGAACAGATTGTCCCGGCACTTGTGGAATAGAGAAACTCAAAAGTAGGTGTGAGACAGTGCCTTGGGACAGAAGTGTCTGAGTGCTTGTTTACCCACAAGTCCGGCACCGAGACCTGAAGCTCACAGGTTAGGACTGCTAAACAGAGAGTCCCAGTCTCTAACATAGGCCTAGCTTCTTCCAGTATGGTGGCCTCGGGGTACTTAGACTTCTTACATGTACTCAGGTAACACTCCAAGCAAAGTGTTCCAGAAAATAATAGAGAAATCTCAGAGCCATTTGAGACTTAACTTCTAGAGTCATCCTTTTGTGCTTGTGTTGTTTCTTTCAGATTATGAGAGTTGACTGCCCTAAAACTTTCTATATAGATTTGAACTTGTAGTAATCCTCCTGCCTCTGGTGCCAAGTTGCTAGGACTATAGGCATGCACAACTATACCCAGTGTTGGCAGCAATGGTTGTAAACCTCCCAAATTTAAAGTAGTGGGACATAGACCCTGCCTTCTTTGTTTTAACACAGGTCTCATATAACCCAGGCTGTAACTGAGGATGGCCTTGACTGTCTGGTCTTCTTGCCTCTGCCTCCTGGGTATGAGGATTACAAGCATACACTATCATGCCTCGTATTACCGTATTTTTCAGA
Source organism: Acomys russatus (assembly GCF_903995435.1). Lineage (NCBI taxonomy): Eukaryota > Metazoa > Chordata > Mammalia > Rodentia > Muridae > Acomys > Acomys russatus. The sequence continues at coordinate 34,729,469 of NC_067163.1, forward strand.
CCATAAGACACACCTGACCATAAGATGCACCCAGTTTTTAGAGCAGAAAAACAATAAAAACAATTGAGTCATAAGATACACCGTAATTTCCCACACCCTCACTTTTTTGGGGGGAAGTGCGAAAAATACAGTATGTGTTGCTAACCATTACTCCCAGGGTGTGAGGCATGCTAGACAAATAGCCTACCTCCTGAGATGTTTTCATCAGCCTCTTCTATCATTATCCCTCTTAACAGGGTAAGTGTCAAGTAGTTTATAGAAATACCTTTAAAATCTCTTCGCTACTATTTGTTTCTCCCATATACAAAATGCATTGCCATTTTCCAAATATAGTCTGAACCTCAAGATCCAGGACCTAAGTTAAATTTGGTCCAGGTACAGCCAAGATTCCTCAGTGAGTAAGCTCTTGAGTAATTTGAACATCTTCTACTGGGGGAGGTAAGGGTGGAGGAATTGTTTTATTGTGAGCTCTGTAAGTTCTGAACCCTGGCTCTTACAGTTCCTCTGTATTTTGTTTGAAAACTGACCAATTCCTGGTTTTAGATCATATTTCTGTATCCTATTTTACTATGGATAATATAAGCCATTGTATTTTCAATGTCTGGCTTGACTATCTTCGCCCAAATCCACCAGTAGGAATTTTTGCCATTTTCCTTGTCACCATAACAGTGCTGCTAAATAGTCAGCCAGTCCACTCTCTAACTTCATCAGCAACCTTCTTTTTCCAGATTTATTTATGTATATGAGTGTTTTGCTTGTTTGTGTATATGTATGTGCAACATGTGTGTGCAAATCTCAGAGGAGGCCAGAGGAGAGTTGGATTTCCTGGAACTAGAGTTAAAGATAGTTGTGAACCTACACCTGGGTGCTGGTAACCAAACCCTAGTCTTCTGCAAAAGCAGCAAGAGCTCTGAACCGCCGACCCACCTCTCCAGCCCCCTTAACTTTTTTTGTGGGGGGGAGTTTCGAGACAGGGTTTCTCTGTGTAGCCTTGGCTGCCCTGGACTCGCATTGTAGACCAGGCTGGCCTCAAACTCACAGGGATCCACCTGCCTCTGCCTCCCGAGTGCTGGGATTAAAGACATGCGCCACCACCGCCCACCTTTAACATTTTTTTTTTCAAGAGTCTTCCAGCTCTATTTCAAACCTAGAGTATAAGCACTGATCTTTTAAACGTACTTTATTTGAGGTTCCTTAATGCCTCTGCCTCCCTTCCAACCCCTGGCCCTAGGCAGGAGAGAAAGAAGATTAGAAGGAGCAGGAGATGTAGACCTCTTCAGACTTGGTTCCAATGCAACAGTTTCAGTCTTTGTTGTCAGTACAGCCAGCAGACCAGCTAAACCAGCCAACAGCAAATGCTGCAGCCGAACAAACCATGAGCAGTCTCTTTAACGCATCTCCTGGAGCCTCTCCCTCTCAGTCTGCTCTCATATTTATACCCTCTCAGAGTCCCCAGCTGGCAAAGACCACGCCCTCCCCTACACACACACACACAGACACACACACACACACACACACACACACACACACACACACACACGGCAATCATCAGCTGGCAAAGACCACCACTCCCCATCCCCATCCTCCCACCCCCCGCATGAGGCAATAGTCAGCTGGCAAAGACCATGCATGCCGCTCTGCATGAACCTGTTGTCAGCTGTGAACAAACCAAAAGCATTCTCCTATCCTACACTTGGGATTAAAACAGAAACATATTTACATAACTGAATTTTTAAAGAAAACAAAACTTCCACTATGCTAGAGCCATGAATTTTAAGTTTATACTGTTCCATTTCCTTGTACTAAATTTTGTAGTAGCTACTATTGCTCTGATAATAAAGTATCACAAAACTCAAGTTGTATAAAGCAGCAACCTCAGATGGCTTAAATGGTAGGATAAAAGTTCCTTTGCGTGGATTCCATTTAGTGATTTGTAGTGTCACACGTGGCGTCCTCAAGTTACTATAGGGCATGCATAGTGCTGCGCTCCAAGCAGCTCACTGTACTGTCTCTTGTCACTCCACCTCCAGGGCTGTTACACCTCTATGCATGTGGCAAACACAGACACACATATACATAACTACATGAATCATGGGGCCTGGAGAGAGGACTCAACAGCTTAGAGCGCCGGCTGCTCTTCTAAGGGTACCTGGCTTTCATTCCTAGCACCTGTATAACAGCTCACAGCCCTCTGTAACTCCAGTTCCAGGGAGCCTGACACCCTCTTCCGGCCCCCTAGGGTACCAGACATGAAGGTAGCGCACAGGTATACATGCACATACATTCATACATACAAAATAAAAAATAATAAAATAAAATGAATCTTTAAAAATGTCTGTCACATACCATTCTGACTACTCTATTGGTCAGAGCTGAAAGGTGCCTACAGAAATTCAAAGGAAGGGAACAAAAAGTCAGAATTTTTCATCTAACACTTAAAGAAATGCTCGTCCTCGTTAGTCATCAGAGAAATGCAAATCAAAATGACACTGAGATTCCATCTTACACCCATCAGAATGGCTAAGATCAAAAACTCAAATGACACCACATGTTGGCGAGGATGTGGAGAAAGAGGAACACTCCTTCATTGCTGGCAGGAATGCAAACTAGTACAACCACTTTGGAAAGCTATCTGGCACTTTCTCAGAAAACTGGGAATAGGGCTTCCTCAAGACCCAGCCATCCCACTCCTTGGAATATACCCAGAAAATGCCCTACCACACAACAGGGACATATGCTCAACCATGTTCATAGCTGCTCTATACATAATAGCCAGAACATGGAAACAGCCTAAGTGTCCCTCAGTAGAAGAATGAACTAAGAAACTGTGGTATATTTGCATGATGGAATACTACTCAGCTATTAAAAACGAGGAATTCCCGAAATTTGTGGACAAATGGATTGATCTAGAAATTATCATAATGAGTGAGTTTACCCAGAAGCAAAAAGAGACAAATGGTATATACTCACTTATATCAAAACACTAGTCCAAGGAATACATACCATGAAAATCTTTACTTACCAAGAAAGTGGGTCAGAGGAGAGGACATCCGATTGAGACTTTAGGCAAGAGTAGCATGGAAGAAAGAGGAAATAGTAGGACTCACAGGGTCCTGGAAACCTACAAGAAGAACTTTATGACAGGCAGATCTGGATCCTGGGGTCCTCCTCAAACTAAGGCACCAGCCAAGGAGAATATAGGCAGTAAGCTTTGAACCCCTACCAAGACCTAGCCGACGAACAGGATATTCTCCACCGTTGAGTGGAGAGTGAGATCTGACTCTCACACGAACTTTGGTGCCCCTTTTCTGACCGGATGGGGAGACCTGGTGGCACTCAGAGGAAGGATAGCTAGTTACCAAGAAGAGACTTGATATTCTGAGAGCATGTATAGGGGGAGGAGGTCTCCCTCAGTCACAGACATAGGGGAGGGGAGAAGGGGAGAATGGGAGGAAACAGGGGAAGGGCTAACAATCGAGATGTAATATGAATAAATTAATAAAAAAAAGAAGGCAAATAAGAAATCTTATAAATTTGGATCTTATGACTTGTTACTAATGTTGGCTTTTTAAAAACAGCGTTAAAAAATAACTATGTAGCTGTTTTTTCTCTAGAGTTTTATATAGAACAATTTTTTATTTTATTACCTTGAGACTGGTTCGTGTCTTCCAGACTAGCACGGAACTCACCATGTAGCTGAGAACAGCCTTGCACTTCTCACTCTTCTGCCTCCACCTCCCAGTGCCAGAGTTAGACTACACTACATGTGTGCAGCACCAGCCCTCCCAGCTTTGTGAGTTTGGGAAGCAAATGCAGAGCTTTCCCGCCAGCACTCCCTCCTGCTCCTCTCCAGCCTCACTGGGCGTGAAGACAACACGGCCTGATAACATTCCCGCTGTAGCTTTACACACAAGTTTTAAAGTATAGTCTTTTTCCAGTAGCAATGGCAGTAAAGCTGGTCCTCTGTGACGTGGGGTTAAATGATGCCAGAAGTGGCTGTTTATGGCTGTGGGTTGAAGAAGATGCAAAGAGTTTGCCTTTGCCTCCCAAAGTATTCGCAAGTGCTTACGAGTAGGTAGACACAGCTGTATAAGTAAAATGCTTGTTAAAGCTTATATTTAGGTTTTATCTGAAGGAATTATGTATTTGATGTCAATTAGCATATAGTCACTTTTTAAAGTGTCATATATTGTTTTCTATCAGTAAATACGCACTCCGTTTTGTTGTTTTCAATGAAGGAAAGCTTAAAGACTGCCTTTTGGCAATTGTTGTTTGATTTTTTTTAATGAACTAAAAATTTTTTTACTATTGCTCTTTTTACCTCTGAAAATGTGCCATTAGGAATTTTAGCCTAATTTCTTTTAGAATGAGATTCTAAAGAATTTTATGTATAGCTAAATGAACCTAAAAACTTTAAAAAATTATATGAACAGGTATTAAAAGGAAGGTTATTTAAAATCTATAGTGTATGTATAGTTTTCAAATCATATTCATTTAAATTTTGTCATTTAGTTGGTGTGGGTTTTAACTACTATCCCTTAATTCCTGAATTTTTCTTAAGAGGAAACTACTGTTTATCTGTTTTGTTTCTTCCTATAATTTTCAGTAGTCTTTGTGATCCTTGGTATAAACATAAGAAGTAAAATTGCTGCCTTTCTCAGTTCCCCTCATGACTGGATTAAACTCACTGTCAAATGGAGGTTAAAATTACCCTTTCCCTTTACAGCACTGTGTCTAACAGGATGAGATGCTAAACTAGACACGTAAGAAGGAAAAGCATGTAGTCAAGTAGCATCCAACATTTACCCTGGGCGCTGTGGAGATGACAGGAGGCATTGTGCACAAGACTGACGACCTGAGTTCAATCCCCAGAATGTGCGTGAAGGTGGAAGGAGAGAGCCAACTCCACAGAGTTGCCTCTGTCCTCCATATGCACACAGGCACGCACTTTGACAAATATAGATCATGCACACCCTAAACGGTAGTTATTTTTTAATCTTAAAAATATCATAAAACCAAACCAAAACTACACTTGTTAACCAGCTACCATATGTTGCTATTTTAGTATACACTGCAGTAGAGACATTCACTGAGCTCAGTATTTTAGAAGCTCTTCGCAAGTGTGTAGTACTAGTCATGCTTTCTGAAAAGTTTTGTAACGGTTTTTTAAGCATGTTATTAAAAATTCTTTTCAGGCAGAGGACATAGCTCAGTAGTACCATATTCATCTAGAATAGACAAGACCCTGGGTTCAATTCCCATCACCACCCCAACAAAAATCATTTGGTATCATAGTGTGCAATTTATTTTCTCAGCTAGAAATATCTTTTATATAATGTGTTCGTTTTAGCTTATACTTAGTACAGAATAGAATGTTTGGCATTCACAGCAGAAGTGCTCTATTAACAGTATTAAAACCCTTGGCTTTCATGGTGTAATACTTTGAGATGAAGTTGTTCATTCTAGACTGGTTTGAATTTATTTTTGCCGTTGCTTCCATGAGTCATTGCCAAGGACGTCTGGTGTTCCTGTTGAATTATGCCCTTCCTTTCAATTATTGTATTAGTATCAGCACTCCAAACCCAGAGGTTTCTAAAGTCCCTCACTATTAAAACTGCTGTGGGAAAACAAAATAGACATGGCAAGAGAGGTATTCTGTGTGTGTGAATTACCTGCCTGAGAACTAGTATCACATACCATGGTCATTCTGATGTGAGTACCTGTTTGCATGAGCTTTTATGCTCAAAGGGCCCAATGAACATAAAACTCTAAGCTACATCCAGTTTTTTTTCCCTACACAAAGACCTTGTTATCTCATTTCTTACCCTTTATTAAAATTTAGTTTATAGTTTTAAGAATGAAAGTATGTACCATCATAGCTACTTTGTTTAGCCACTTTCATTTTTTTGCTTGTTTGTTTACTTCTGTAGCTTTTCTGCAATTAGATAAAAAGGGACCACAAAAACATCACTTTGATCAACCTTCAGTAATACCTAGGAAAAACTACTCTTTCACAAGAGAAGAGCTGAGACAGATTGATCGGGAAAATCAGAGGCTTTTGAAAGAACTGTCAAGACAGGCTGAAAAACCAGGAAACAAAAGTACAATTCCTGGAAGATCGATCAGCCACCCCCCTAAGTTGTATCATAGTGCTCTCAACAGACAGAGGGAACAGCAAAGGATTGAAAGAGAAAATCTGGTAAGTAATACATCCTTTAGTTGTCAAAGAAAATGCATTGTACTGCCTTGTAAGTACAGCTTACAGGAAACCCCAAGAATAGCCAGCTTTTCAGTGTAGTTGCCTAAATCAGGTACAGGCAGATGTGCCATAAACTGTGGCGAGTGGTGAGCCTAGAAGTTAGCCATGTGTATTTCTCAGCTTGCGGAGGTTATATGAACTGAAAGTGTCACTATTTTCTGATTAGGTTAGTTAAATCACTGTACAGTTACAGGAAATGTACCCAGGAGTCGGGGGCATGCATCCTCCATGATGTGTTCAGTCACTAGCCAACTGCTTCACCCGCCATATTCTGGACATTCTTGGGATTTATTTTTAAAGGATAAATAGGCCAAAGTTGGTACTTAGCTTGAGATGAGTGCAGCATAGTTATGGATTATATAGTTACTTTGATATTTTATAGGACATATACATGCATACATTTAAACTGTTACAGTATCTCTCTTTTTTTTTTTTCAGTAAAATTTAGCCTCCTAGTAATTGCTATGTATTGAACTCTTATTGGAGTTGTTCTTATAGGCCTTGTCCTAAAATATCCTCATATTTCTTGAATCTTAACAAATCTTTGAGGTAAGCATTTAAAAAAAAAAGTATATGAAAACAACTTAAAAACCTAAAAGGATTACATAATTACCCAAAGTAAATACCTGAGCCAAAAACCTTAAGCCTAGGTAGTCTCTTAAATAAATAGAAATCAAAGTGAAGTTAGCCCTCCTGTAAGTTTATAGTTCACACCAAATGCGTGTTAACGCTGTTAAAAGTAAGGCAGTTCCAAAACGGGCCCTCCTGCTTCATCCCCAGTCACTCTACAGCACCTGGCCTGGGAACAGTAAGTGTTTATTACTATCTCTATACCAGTGAAATAATTGAAATTAATTTTCTGTGTGATGAGCTAGCTACACAGTAGTTTTCTGTACATCAGGCTAACTGTGTTTGATTCATATTTTCTGAAAATGTGGAACTACTAATGTCACAAATATAAGAGTTTATCTTGTTTTTATATGTCCATTTGGCTATGAAGCCTGTTTTAATTGACAATTATACTCCTCTTTTGCAAATATTGGGTCATTTAATCCTCATACAGTATAGCATGTTATGGCATGAGAGAAAATGAGACACTGAGTAGGGCACAGGGAACTGTGTGAGGTCAAACAGCAGGTAGAGAGCCCAGATCCGGGCTTAGGTTGGCTGTCTTAGGTTTTTGGTTTTGTTTTTTTAAAGCTTTAAATATAATTTGCATACTGTATCTACTTTAAGATTACAGTCCGTTGAGCTTTGCTATCCTGTTTTAACTGTGACATTCTCCATTCCTATTCCCCTCTAGGCCTTAAAGCACTTTTTGTCTTTATAGATGTAGCAGTTTAGATGTTTTAAGTGAACGGGTGCATGCAGTATTTCTCTTTATACCCAGCTGAGGTCACTTGATGAGCTTCCAAATATGATCCATATTGTAGGGTGCATCAGAACCTAACGGACAATTTAAGATTTAGTTATTTTATATGCTTATGGGTGTTTTGCTTGTATGTATCTGTGTGCACTGCATGCATGCCTGGTTCCATGGAAACCAGAGGAAGGCACTGGATCCCTGAAACTAGAGTTAGCCAGCGTGAGGGTGCTGGAGAACCAAACCCCGGTCCTCTGCATAGCAGCATGTGCTCTTCATCAGTAAATGGTCTCTCCAGCCTCTGCTTTAAAGCCGAATAAGTATATAACAAATATTTTGATTCTTCCATTTGCTGGTGGACATGTCAGGCAGTTGCTGTCGTGGCTGTTGTGGGTAACACTGACATGCAATTGTCTATTCAAGCCTCTGCTTTCATTTCCTTTAACTACTTAAAACTGGAATTGCTGGGTCATGTGCTGGTAATCCTGTGTTTAGTTTTTTTGTGGTTTTATTTTGATTTTGAGATAGGGTCTCACTGTATAACCCGTGCTGACCGTAGTCCTTTCATCCTCTTGTCACCTCCTTCCCAGTGCGGGCATTATAGTGTGCGCTTCTGCTGCAGTTAGCTCGTTAAAGAGCCTTAAAGCTGGGGAATCTCAGCCCATTAGTGTCTGAAATGCATTGTATTCATAAGAATAGGCATAGGGTGACAACTTTCAGCAGCTTCTATTTACAGCTTTCATTATTCCTCCAGCAATGTTGTTTGGTTTGGTTTGGTTTTGGTTTTGGTTTTTGAGACAGGTTTCTCTATGTAGCCTTGGCTGTCCTGGACTCGCTTTGTAGATCAGACCAGGCTGATCTCGAACTTATAGAGATCTCCCTGCCTCTGCCTCCCTGAGTGCTGGGATTACAGGCATGCACCACCGCACCCGGCTCAGGAGTGAAATTTTAATAGCGGTAAGAAACTGCCAATATTTTATCTTCATTTGCTCTGTATATATTATGATTTACATATGGAAACAAATATTTTTCTCCACTTGAGAGTAATAAATTGTCATACATCAAAACAATTGTGAATTCTTTTAAATAGTGTTTTATTTAATTGATTATATATGATATTGCTGTATCTGCTTTTATTGCATTGTTTGTTCATTCATTTGTGCTGGAGGACAAATCCAGGGCTTGCAGATGCTGCCACTGAACTGTCAGAGCTACAGCCCCAGCCCACAGTACTGCCATTTCAGCTTGTAATCAGTACTAGTGATGAGATATTTTTACTTCCTTTTTGATGAATCATTGAAACTTGTGTGATCAATACGTAAAGTACACACCTCTCAGGATTAGCTCCCCTCAAGGATATGATGGATGCCACATATAAGCATTGAACAGTACTACTCTGAAATGAAAGACTAACTTAAAGCTAAACAGGAAAACATGGCATAATTTATTGTTACCGTGAAGAAAGCTAATCTTCCTAATTGAACTCTTCTTTCTTAAAACCAATTTTCATACCTTCTCAAAACTTTTTATACTTTTGCATTTATTTCTAACAATGAAACATTTTTCCTTATTAAACTACTTTGTTGCAGTTCACTTTGACTTACATTTTAATCATAGTTTTTTTGTTTTTTGTTTTTGGTTTTTCAAGACAGGGTTTCTCTGTGTAGACTTGGCTGTCCTAGACTCACTTTGTAGAACTGGCTGGCCTTGAACTCACAGCGCTCCACCTGCCTCTGCCTCCCAAGTGCTAGGATTAAAGGCATGCGCCACCACGCCGGGCATAGAATGTTTTATATTGACTAATTTTGTCTTAAAGTTCTGAGGAATGAACCAGGCCCTCATACAGCTGGGAAAGTGCACTGTTTCTGAGCTCTGTCCCAAGCTCGATACTCATTAGTACACTCCTGTCAGAAATGCAGTATTTCCCTTTATTCGAGCCTTCTTGTAACCCACAGTAGTAAGATTTCCCACCTTTCTTCAAACATATTTTTGTGCTATTGTATATAGTTTTCATGTTTCCTAACTAGTTACTTCTGTTATTGGTTTTTATGTTTATTTTATATCCAAACCCTTAATTTATTTTTCTGTTTATTACACACACATACAGAGAGAGAGAGAGAGAGAGAGAGAGAGAGAGAGAGAGAGAGAGAGAGAGAGAGAAAGGAGAGGAGACAGAGGTGAGCGTGCACCAGTAGTTATTTCTAGGTCTATATATGAACAAACTAGGTCCATTGCTTTATAGACTATATTATTTCTATCTCCTCATTTGCCCTGTCACTGATGACAGAGGAAACTCAGGTGGTTAATAGGCATTTATGTCCCAGTATTTATATTAACTTGTTGGACTTCAGAAGCTATATGAATGGGTCTTAAATCCAGACAGTAAAGTACTGTGCAGAGAAGGTGTGAAAACTGTAAGCTAGAGTCCTAGAATTAAAAGCAAATTGTTAGTGCCTCCTGCTAACTTTGAAGATCCTTGTTATCTCTTTCACTGGGCAGATACCAGCATTCCTCTCAATAGATTCTGTATCCAAAGAGATCAAGGGAGTATAGAAGAGACTCTAAAGTGTTGTTGCTCGTTTAATCCCCAGCAACAATAAGAAAAGGAGGAGGGATAGAAAGAAAAGAGAGAATGTGTGTAAATAATAAAATACAGTTCTCCAGCACTCGGGAGGCAGAGGCAGGCAGATCTCTGTGAGTTCGAGGCCATCCTCAAGTACAGAGTCTAGGACAGCCAGGGCTCTTGTTACGTTATCCCTAAAAAATAAAATAAAATAAAATAAAATAAAGTTTTGTCCAGCAGAGGGCGGGCTCACTTCATCTTAACGCAGTTGCACTGAGACTATTTCCAAAACAATGACCAAGTTTTTAAGTCATGAATTTTGAAATGTCCTTGTTAAAGGATGGATGGATGGATGGATAGGTTCTCGTTGTTATCATTTGAACATGGTGTATAGCCTTTTTTCATCACGCGGTGGCTAACAGCTGCCTGTAATTTCAATTCCAGGTGATCTAGTACTGTCCTCTAGCCTCTTTTGGGCACTAGTAAATATACAGCATACATATATACTCCAGGCAAGCACATATACATATAAAATAAAGAAATATTTAAAAAATAAAAGTAGGAATATTTATATTAGACATGATCATATTAAAGAAAAGCACCTTCTTGGGCCAGGCATGGTGGTGCATGCCTTTAATCCCAGCACTCAAGGCGCACAGACAGGTGGATCTCTTGTTGTATGCGACTTACCTTTTAAAAGCTGCTGTGACAGTTTCTGAGATGAATATCAGGAAGGTTTATTTTGGCTCCGGGATTCAGTTCGTGGCTAGCCCCATTGCTTTTAGACTGATGGCAAGGCAGATATACCATGGTGGGAGAGCATGGTGGAGGGAAGCTGCCTGTCTCAGGACAGGAAGCAAAGACAGCCAGAAGAGGAGGCCAGGGACAAGATAGCCGTCTGCTTACTCAAAGAGGCCCAGCCTCCCAGTTTCCGTTGCTTTCTAGTAGGTCCTCTCAATTTTTATCCATCACTGTATTAGTCCCTTGCTGAGATCAGAGCCCAGCCACTTATCAAGCCTGCAAACACCAGCTGGAGACCAAGCCCCTAAGGGAAACACTTGATACCCAGACTGTAGAAATCGCTTAATCATAGCGGTGTGGGTAATGGGTGTGTTAGGGAAAACCCTGGGAGTTTTTCTGAAAATGTATTATTGATTTTTAATTATTTTTTGATATTATAACATAATCACATCATTTCCCCTTCCCATTCTGCCCTTCAAACCCATTCATATAGCCCTCTCTATTAAATAATAGCCTCCTGTTTCGTTATTGTTACACATACACGAATATATTCCTAAATACAGCCTGCTCAGCGTGTACAGCGTCACCTGGGTGTGTGTTTCCAGGGCTGACTATTTAGCACTGGATAAGCTCTTGCGCTCTCCCTGGAGAAGACCGTTCTCCCACTCAGCTTTCCTTAGTTGCCTGCAGTTCTTGCGTGGGGTGAGGCCTCATGGCTTTTCCCTGTCCACACTGGTATGTTTATTGTTGTTCTTGTTCAAGGCTTGTTGGTGAGACTTGAGGTACACGGCTCTGACAGTGCTAGGAGACCATCTCGCAGCAACGTTCCCTGCGCCATGAGTTGTTTGTCGATGTACCCATTAGGACTGGATTCCACAGCTCTGCATTTTAAGTGGATGTGGTTTTCTGTAATGATCTCCTCTGTTGCAAAGAGAAGTTTCCTTGATGAGGGAAGAAGGCTACACTTAGCTGTGGGTATACAAACTAACGTGTAGAGTGTGTTTAGGGTGGGTGTAGGTTCTTCAACCCCGGTAAGAAAATTTCTGGCATATGTGGAATGACATACACTGCTTTTCCTTAGTGAATTTTAGGTTGTAGAATATTTGAGTTTTAAGAAATGGTTGGTAATTATCCGGGATTAACTTTCATATTTTTTATGCAGGCTTTATTGAAACGGCTCGAAGCTGTGAAGCCAACAGTTGGCATGAAACGCTCTGAACAGCTGATGGACTATCATCGAAATATGGGGTATCTCAACCCTTCGCCGTCTGTTAGACGAGTGAGATCTACTGTTGGCCACTATAGCCCACTGAGTAAGAATAAGCTATTTTTTATTTGTTTCTTGTCTCTTTTATCTTTTTTAAAAGTAAGAAATGTAATTTATGTTCTTATGATAGAGATTTAAAATGCTAACTTTTGGAATGCATTTTATTTCTCATTGGCATGTTTTTATATTTCACTTAATTTCAGACTTCATATACAGAATGTAATAATAGTAGCATAAAGAGAAAACCAAAAGATAAAATGAGTGAAAATAGCAGTATTTCCTCAGATACTAGAAGGGAGTCTTTTAATCTTAGTATGTGTGTTTAAAGAATAGGATATTTGAATGTGGCTGAAACATTTTTTCCAGCCAATTATAAACATTTGCTAATACCTTGTAACCCTTACATGTGTCCTTTTTCTTCCTCACCAGATAACTAAAAATTAATAAGATAAAGATGTAATTCTTTTTACTGCTTGATATGTGATCAGTTACAGACTTAGCCACTAGTGTACCCTAGAGTTGTAGAACTTCAGTACCAGGGTATACAACACATGGGAAGCCAGACACATGCCTTTCCAGAAGCTGGTGCTGCATGCACACACTCTAAACTGCAGTCTTCTTAGAGATGTAAGCCATTAGTTCTACAGACAGTTGGAGCCTCTTCACTTCCCGGTGCTCATGTGACTTAGTCACTGGCTGGGCATCTCACTACATTTTAAAACATGCTGTTACCGTGACTTAAAATATGGCCTTGCTCTAGTAACTGATACTAGCATTATGCCTTGACCTTAGCAAATTATTTGTCAAGCAGACATATAAGTGATATGCAAAGTGTCTTTGTTTTCATTTGAATCACTTGAGTAGCTTGAAACTCCATGGGAAATTCTAAAGTACAGTTCTGTTGAAAGTCATCTCATTAGAGCATTACACACATCTGGGACAAGGAAGGGTAGCCAGGCTAGACTTAGAATTAGGGAAAGAAGTTTACCAGGTGACAGCTTGTGTGCTTGGTGCAAGTTACTGACAGCGCCGTGTCTTTGTGTGTGAGCAGGAGGAGCTTCCAGGACGTCCAGTGCGACCAGTCGTCTGAGCAGCAAGACCGACCCCCGATCAGTGTTGGACACAGCCGGTGGCTTTTTGCTAAGACCAAAACCCCTGAGTGTTCGTACTGCCTGGTTGTAAAACCTTTTTTATGATACACGTTGTCTGTCCAATTTTAAGAATGTATTTTTATGTATTACTGTTACTCTTTGAAAACATCTGTAATACTTTTTTCAACAATTTATATAGCAATGAGTATAATTTATTGTTATTCAGTGCAAAATTATTATCAAAAGATACTTTGATGTAAAATCAGTGTTTCATGCGATGGCATATTTATAGGAGCTATATGTCTGTTTAATTGAGAACGGTGTTAAGCATGAGTCGTTTCTCAGGATAGGAATTCAGTTGTTATGCTGACAAAACAGCCGTGGTGATAATCCATGTTAAAACCAAGACACTATATGGTTCTTACTCGATATATTTTTCAGTTAATGTAAATGCTAAACAAGGGGTTGACCTTGTAAACTTAAGCGCCCTGTGCTTCAGTCAGCTTTAGAATGTCTGCAGCAATGGGTTGTCACTTGATTGTGTGCTACGCTCTTTACGGGGAATGTTGAAATTTGTTTTCATGGATGAGCTGATTCAGATTTGATGAGGAGGGGGAGCAACTTGTACTGGTGCAGTCCTACTTGAGAGTTTGAGTATCCATTCCAAACCACTGCACACTGTGAGCAACGGGGGCTTCACTGGAGAAGCTTCTACTTTGTGTTTTTATGCAGTCCAGTAAAACACGCTTGAGGGTTCTGAGGAAAGAGGCAGGCTTTAACAGTCTACTGTCTTGTGGCTGGTTTGTATCCAGATCCTTTGCATCATAAGCAAAACCAGGTGTGTGTTGGATCAGTGAGCAACACTCCCAGCTTGAAGACCCAAGAAGCAGACCCAGGGCATGTTAGAGCAGTGTGTGACATGATACTGCTAGTGTGTATGCTCTCATTGTGTACTTCTTGGATTAGTAGAAGGCTTAGATAAGAAAGAAATGCTTTTCAGAAACCAAATATAAACAAGAAAGAAACTAACCACACATTGGTTAGAGCTGCTGCCATAAATATTAGTGCTTTTCTCAGTTTAGTTTAGTTTGGCTGAATCCTAAAAGCACTGTTTTTATTAGTCTCCCAAATTGAAGGCCTATTAAACCTGACGGAATTGCTAGTGACACATAGGTGTAATATCATTGACTTTTCTGTCATCCTAGAGCCTGTTATTTATAGGACAAAGTCTGATATTTCATAGTCATAACCTTTTTGTTGCTGGCCTTTGCAGTATGCCTTTAGTACATATAAGTGTTTCATATTCAGTGACACGTTTTTCTTAAAATATGAATTTTCCCCAGGCACTGATTTCAGTGCTTCTGAGTGTCGCATGTGTGTGCCACACCTGCTTCACCTTCTCTAGAAGGGAGGCTGACTGCACTCACCAAACACCAGGCCATACACTGTTGGTCTCAGTTTAATAGACTGAGTTTTAGACAGAGCAGCGAACGTTGGAAATGGTGAGGCCAAAATAATTGCTGAGCACATACCACACACACACACACACACACACACACACTACACTATGCACACACAAATATCTACACAGTGGATGCGCATACACCACACACACATACACACATGTACACACACAGTGGACGGGAACAAACATGACTGAGTTTTTCTGTTGCATTTGGGGCTGTAACGTTCTTTAACCATTTGTTTCTTTGTTCTAATGAACAGGATTTCATACCAGCTTTATATACCTTAGCTGCACAAACAAAGACTTTATTTTGGCTTAGTTTTTAACACTGTACTTCTAATGTTTGTGTAACAACTTAAATTGAAAATGCAGCATTTTGTCATTTTCCCAATAGTGAGTTAATCACTTTTTAAAACAGACTTTTGAGGAGGAAATGTGTGCATGTAAACTCCTCTGTGTTCCCGGTGACATTAGCCTATGAGTACATTTTATTTAGTTTCATAGCTAAAACTACACTTTGATTTAAAATGCTAATTTATGCCTTAGGTTTTTTTCTATTTGAAAGAAGTTTGTCTAAGTGTTACTGATAACAGGGATTCAACTACAAGTAAAGGGCGACCATCTTTTTAAAACAACTTGGAATGTTATGTTATAGGTGCAGATATAGTGTGTATATATGTACACATATATAATACATATATGTATATGGCGACTAGAAGTACATGGGTAGGAATGACAAACTTAGAAGTCACTGATGTAAGTCAAGGTACTTTAAGGTTAGGATTTAGGAGGCATTTGTAGTGGAGTTGTCACAAGTACAGTTATCGTTTCAACCTCACCAACACAAGCACATGAGGGTTAGCACTTTGCACAGTTGGCTGCCTTGTCTTACTGCACTGCTTTGAAGATCCCCTATCTGTCACTAGAAAGTGTGCTGGCCTGCAGGCTAGTGGACAGGTCTGAGAACTGTTTTCACCCCTGTCAAATGCTGTCATCTCCTTTTCTAAAGAGTTTTTATGAAAGATTTCAAACTATTAAAAATATTTCTTGAGGAATAGCTGCTACCTCGCCCTTCCCTACTTTTTTAGTCTCTATTTAAAAACTGCTCTTAACCGCTATTCAGTTAACACTTTGTGGTTTGCTTGTAAAATGGCATCATGCAGTTGTGCTCAACCCAAGTGTCAAAAACGGGAGTATGCAGCTTTGAAAGGTGGTTGTGATGGATCTGCTTCTCATCTGCAGATCAGTGCAGCAACTCCAGAGTATTAAGATTACAGTAAAGCTGAAGATGCAGCCTTGCCCTCGTTAGCAATGCAAAGCCTGTATCATCATAAATGCCAAAGTTTTAGTGTGCAAATGGCTGTAAACCGTCAAAGAGCATGTGCTTAATGCTAATGGCTGAGTTGCTTGTTTTCATGAATAAAAATTACCAAAAAAACTTTTAGAAAAATTTCTAGTTTGTTACATTTTAGGCATGAAGAACTAGCTTGGCCTACTGAAAAAAATAAAAGATTTAAAGAGAACCAAGTTTTGAGTCTGCTTTCATATTTTTAGAACTATAATAAAAATGTTTATGTACCTCCAAGACTATTAGTCAGAATGAAGTTGGCAGTTAGTTGTATTTTTAAAAATAATATTTCTTTGGGAAAGCTTTTTTAAAATGACATTCCAGCTCAGCATGTCTTTGAACCATGTGATTTGATTCATGTTGTAAAGTCATTACTATGCTACACTACAATAGACTTTGCTTTAGAGCTTGAATGAGTGCTGTTATTGTTGGGCTACTTTGTCTTTAAAGAAGGTGGCTAACCTTCCCCGCCCGTATGCCCAGTAGGCAGGAAGGTCAGAAGTTGAGAGTCATCCTCAACTACACCAGGAGTTCCAAGCCAGCCTGTGCTGTATGAAGATAGATCATACCTCACACAAACAAACTGAATCCACAGGAAGAACTCTCAGTGGCTCCCATGGGTGCATAAACTCCCTCTGCATGGATGAAGCACGCACAGCACAGATGGGCTTGTATTATGTCAGGTAATTTTGATTTTCGAACATAGAGATGGTTTTTAACTTGTCCCCTAGAGGTAATAAGTCCCTACTGCTGAAAACACGATGCACTTTAGACCAGTTGTTGGACATGTTTCAGCCATTGATTGAATACCATGCTTACCAGGCCCAGAGGCTCCTGAGCTGGAGCTAACCTAGCTGCCAACTAGCTTTCATGGTACCAGACGGTATCATTCAAGCTTCCAAAGAAAGTGTGCAGCCAACAGTCTTACCCACCTATGAAGCCTACAACCACAGCAATGACCAGCATGGCACAGTAACCCTCAGGGTGCAGTAGTAGCATGCATACCTTAGCAGTGACCATCAACTCTCTAATTAGATGCACTCAACAAGAGGGAAATGCTGTCTGGGCCTGGAACCGAGCTAACTACTCAGTGCTAGTGAAGTCATGGTTTTTAGAGGAGAGCCTACAAACCACCACTTTACTAAACCAGCATAACTCCTAGTTACATCTTTAAAAAAAAAAGAAAAAAGTTTTATTTATTCTTTATATAGTATTCTGCCTGCATGCCAGAAGAGGGCACCAGATCCCTTTATAGATAGATGGTCATGAGCCACTGTGTGGTTGCTGGGAATTGACCTCGGGACTTCTGGAAGAGCAGCAAGTGCTCTTATCCTCTGAGCCATCTCTCCAGACGTCCTAATTACATCTTAAGCAAATGTCCAAAAAAGAAAAGAAAAATAAGTCAATAGCTGCCTATATATTGTGGTAAGAAACAGAAATTCTTTAGAAAGCACAGTGATTCTCACATTTTTTTTTAAGCTATTACTTTTGCATAGTTTATGGAAGTCTGAGGACAATTTGTGGAGTCTGTTCTTTCTCTATTCTACCTTGATGTGGGTTCTGAGGACCAAACTCACTGTGTCCCACATACATGGCAAGTGCTCCTTACCACCGAGTCATCTTGCTGGCTCCCGCAGCTGTCTTTCAGAACTACTTCCAACACACAGTGTATCACAATGTATCTCGAGGTCCCTAACCTTATGTCAAGCTGAGTCAGAAACGGCCTGTTAGGCCATTTATGCCTCCTGCCTCCTGCCTCTGCCATTACTTGCTAACTAATGCCTGTTCAGTATGAGACCTCCAGAAGCACCTCCCACAAAGCAATCTGTTAGGGCCAACTTCATACTTGATTGTATTCAGGGCTGAGCTGGGTGTGAACATTCAAATGGAAAAAAAAAAAAAACTAGAAGAATGGCGACTAAGGCCGGTAGCCCCGCCCACACTTGCATCCCCACTTTTGCCAGTCTATCTTTGAATATGAGTTAGGTTGAAGTGAATATTGCTCATGCCTGATGTCCTTGCGGCCCTCCTGTATCTTCCTACCAGTCCCCTCCAGTATTCTTTCATGTGTTTATTTGGCTCTACCACATCCTCTCCACCCTGGGGGGGAGGAGGGGGACCCTAAGCCTACTCTTCCCAGCTTTATGTCAGGAATTGTACCTGCGATGGAGGAGCCAGGTTGGTTCGTCTTTTGGCAACAGTGTCTGTGTACTGCCTTGTCCATAGTGGTGCTAGGCAAGGCAGCATGGGATGACCAGTCCCTGCCCTCCTCCTCCCCATGACTCCCTAAGATTTGTGTTGTTCTGGCCATATCTATCGACTTAACACAGCCTGAAGCCATTGAAAAAAAAAAAGAAAGAGCCGGGCGTGGTGGCGCACGCCTTTAATCCCAGCACTCGGGGAGGCAGAGGCAGGCAGATCGCTGTGAGTTCGAGGCCAGCCTGGTCTACAAAGTGAGTCCAGGATGGCCAAGGCTACACAGAGAAACCCTGTCTCGAAAAACCAAAAAAAAAAAAAAAGAATCCAAAGTGAGGAATTATTTAGACCACACTGGCCTGTGGGCACAGCTATGGAGGAGTGTCTTGTCAGTTGATGTGGGAAGGTTCAGCCCACTACAGATGGCACCATTCCAAGGGCCTATGTGGAAAGATAAGCACCAGCCAGCCACAGCTGGGAGCTCCCTAGTTGGAGAATATCCTGTGTGTAATAGCAAACAGGCTGCTTTCAATATCCTGTCTTGTGTTCCCACCTCAACTTCCCTCAGTGTTAGACAATAAACCCTTCCCGCCCATAGTTTCTTTGGCTCAGAGAATCTTATCAGCAACTGAAAGGAACCTAGAATAGCTGGCGTCTTAGTCACTGTCCCATTGCTGTGAGAAGATGCTGTGACCAAGGCAACTTATAAAAGAAATGTAATTCAGAGCTGGCTTACCATTTCAGAGGGTTGGTCCGTGTTGACACAGAAAGCACGGCAGCAGGCAGGCATGGCACTGAAGCGTTGGCTGAGAGCTTACCTCTCCATCAATTTGGAGGCAGAGTGAGGGCAAGACTGTGATTGGCATTGGCTTTTGAAACCTCCAAGCTCACCCTAAGTGACACACCTACTCCAACAAGGCTACACCTCCTAATCCTTCCCCAAACAGTTCCATCACCTCCTCCTTGCCTAACTGAATTCAGATCATTAATGATGACTCCATGTCAAATGCTGTCTTGGGGTACAATTCCTGTGAGGAAACACTGTGACCAAAGCAACGTGGGGAGGAAAGGGCTTATGCAGCTTATGCTTCCACGTGACAGTTCATCACTGTAGGAAGTCAGGATAGGAACTCAGACAGGCCAGGAGCTGATGCAGAGACCATGGAAAAGCATTGCTGACCTTAGCTTCTTATAGAACCCAGGACTGCCAGCTCAGGCCTGGCTCCACCCATAAATGGCAGGGCCCTCCCTCACCATTCACTAATTAAGGAAAAACAAATAACCCTATAGCAGTGGTTCTCAAAATGTGGGTTGTGACTCCCCATGGGCATCACATAGCCTGCATATTTACATGCCTTTACAACTCATAACAGTAGTAAAGTAATAGTTATGAAATAGCAACAAAATAAGTTTGGGGCTGAGGGTCATCACTTGAGGAATTGTATTAAAGGGTGGAAGCATGAGGAAAGTAGAGAACCAATGCCCTGCAGGATTGCCTACAGCAGACTCTTATGGCAGCATTTTCTTAGTTGAGGCTTCCTCCTCTCTGATGAGGAAACCTCAGATGAACTTGTGTTCCGTTGACATAAAACCAGCCAGCACAGATGCTAAAGCTTCTCACTCCTTTGCATTATTTTTGACCTGCTGCATTTGGCATCAGCTTGTTTTGGTTTTAGATGTATTTACTTTGTGTACAGTTCTCTGCCTGCATGTACACCTGCAGGCCAGAAGAGGGCATCAGATCATGTTCTAGATGGCTGTGAACCATCATGTGGTTGCTGGGAATTGAACTCAGGACCCCTGGAAGAGCAGTCAGTGCTCTTAACCTCTGAGCCATCTCTCCAGCTCCTTGGCATCAGTTTTTGAAACATGCCACTTTGATGACACATTAATTCATTCTCTTGCTTTTGCCTCTGATGATTTATGCTGACATGTCTTTTGTGAAGATTTTATTTATGCGTATGTATGTGTGCCTGAGTGTAGGTAGGGATGTGCACCACATGCATGCAGGGGCACCTGGGGGCCAGAAAATGTTGAGTCCCCTACAGCTAGAGTTACAAGTGTTATAGAGCTATAGGTTGTACATTGCAAAGTATGTATGCTTCAAACTGAATAGAGTCCTTGAAAAGCAACAAGTGCTCTTACCACTGAGCCATCCTTCCAGTGCCAGTGTCTGCCTTGAATCCATAATGGAAACTCTTGAGGCTGTGGGCCATCCCTGTGGGGTTTTTTGTTTGTTTGTTTTGTTTTAATTATTATAGGGGGATGACACGCATGTACCACAGTGCACGTAAAATAATGTCCAAGGACAACTTGCAAGAGTCAGTTTTCTCCTAATTTCAGTCCCAGGGATTAAACTCTCCTCTTTGGCAGCAAGCACCTCCCTCTAGAATTGATTCTATAGTTTTTCTCCCACTGCGGGAATAAAGGTGGCTAAAGAGATTTCCCAGAGGTGGGATCTTGGCCTGGCATGGAATTCTAGGGTTTCCCTGGAATGGGACTCCCCCCCCCCCTTTCCCAAGCCTTCAGGCTTGAAATCTTTGTGATGGTGGAGTAGGACAGCAGGGGAAATCCTGCCTGCCCCTCCCCCACCCTCCAGCTTGGTCACAGCGTTCAGTAACTGGCCTCATTCTAGGAATTCCTGTTGAATGAAGTAGCTATAGTGAAACCAGTTCAGCAGGACTCCTGAGGTAAAGAGCACTGGGCTTAACCTCAGCAGGGAGGAGAGTCTGCAACTGGGTCATGTGCAGTAAGGATGATGTGCACTGTTCTGATGTGCAGCCAGTTCCTCCACTCTGCTCACCACTGCATGTCTGGAGGGCAGGTGGGGGGGGGGGAGGAAGGTCTGCTCACAGGGAGTGGGGGAGGGGGAAGCAGGCTAGAAAACAATTTAGGGGTCAGCTAGGCTGTAATGACTTACGGTTCCCAAGTATATATTTCATGGCCTCCCTATCAGGCTAAACCCTTAGGTTTGGAAATATTGCAATGGGTGGCCCTAGGCTTGGATATGGAATAAGAAATCATTTGTCCTAGTAGCCTGTGCTGCTTTTAGCTGTCAGCAACATAACTTGAATCATTAATATTCTGGGATGCAAAGCAGTGGATTTGGAAGGCCTCTAGCAGCACTTGCTCCTTGTCCTTGGGAGGCAGAATTGGCATCTTCTCATCTTTTTAGCCATTTCCATCCATCTAGACGTCTGGTTTGAGATTAGATGTAATTCTAGATACTAAAAATGCACGTGTACATGCAGACGGAGACACACACACACTCTCTTTGGTTGCTCTGGCAAAAACAAGGCAGCCAGTGTTTTACCCAGAGGTGGGAGTTAATTGGAAGGGCCTGGATATCACAACCCCAAGCTATCTATTAGGAAATACGGAAAACAGACATTTGCTCACTTTCCAAGTTCTGCCCACGATCTGCTCTTTCATGGCCACTTGTTCTCCCATTTGAAATAGTAAACCCCTTTATTTTATGTATATGAGTGTTTTGCCTGCATGCGTGTTTGCGCACCAGTGTGCCTAGGACCTAAGGAGACCAGAAAACCATTGTGAGGTCCCTGGAACTGGAGTTAAAAACAGTTGTGAACCTCCATGTGGGTGCTGGCAACTAAACCCAGGACCTCAGCAAGAGCAGTGCTTTTAATCCCAAACCAGCCATCTCCCTAGTGTTGTCCTATTTTTCCCTTGCTCACAAATCTCTGAAAGTCAAGTCCAAATAGGCTTTCCTCCTGAAGCTGTTACAGAAAGGGAGCGCAAGCAGATACTTTGTATAACTAGGTAGTTACTTTCTACGGAGGTCCTCTCCTGTCTTCCGCAGATACTTTGTATAGCTAGGTAGCTGCTTTCTATGAAGGTCCTCTCCTGTCTTCCCTCTCCACCCTCCCCCACTTCTGGTTGATTTCATCCTCTCTCTCCCACCTAAGCTTCAGGAGAGGTTCCCTTTGAGAGCCTCCTAGGCATTAAATACCAGCTTGGTAACTGACACCTTGAACTGAATGTTGGGTGTGCCCCCAGCCCTGGACCTCAATCTCTACCCCTCAAGAGCATAGTACAGGTCCCTTGGAGAAAAACTCAAGATGAGTATGTAAAGCCTCTGTCATGTGACTAATGTCCTCCAAGAGGGACTCTGGAGAGCTCTCCAGCTCTCTTCCCACCCAGAAGTTTCTGGAAGTCAGATGGCTCTCTGATCCTCACAAACTGAGGCTTCAGAATGGTGACGAGTACTCTTTTTTTTTTTTTTTTTAATGAGCCAGCCAGCGTGTGGCACTCTGCTATTCCAGCCCAAACTGAGACTTCAGTGAATACTATCCACTTGTTAGGGAACTCTAGGGATCAGGATTCTGTGCGGGAACTTAAAAAAAAATGGAGCACTTTCTAAGCATGTAAAAGTCTTAGCCCTGTGACTGAAAGCGGAGGTTCATAGTTCCAAAGACTGTAAAGGTCACACAGTTGGGGGACTGTGGGAGCTCTGTCCATGTTACCACATTCAAGCCTTCAACAACAGGGCGTGGCCTGCTTATGTCTGAAAAACAACTCTTACCACCCCGTGTTCAGCATAGGGCATGCACACAGGAGTCACTGACAAAGGCCTCCTGCTAGAAAATATGTCCTGAAGCTTTTCTTTTTTTTTTTAATCCATTAGTAGTTAACGAGTTCCGGGAGATAAAATGTATTGAGTAGTCTTTATTAATGATTCACATCCAGTTACTCTTTTCATTATCAGGTCTTCAGTTAATTAATTGAACAAGTATGATAGGCTATCTTCTGTTTGCTGTGGGAATCTAAAAGTAAAATAAATACAAAATACTTTTGTGGTTTAATGAATACTCAGTGAAGCATTTTTTTTCCTGAGGTATTCCTTATGGTCTGGTTTTATCCAACATCTGTCTTTTTATTTCCTTAAGAACAGTCTGTTAAACCACACAACGGGTCTGTGAACGTGTGAACCAAGTGCACAGGAGTTTTTAATTACATTAGACATATTTTTTGATCTCGTCATACAACACCAATACAAAAGCACCGCCCATGCCTCTCAACACATTGGACCAGGCACCTTTGAAGAAGGCCTTGGCTCCTTCATCTTTTGCGATCTTCCTCCAGCAATCCAGAGTCCCCGTGTACATAATATCAGCTGTGGAGACAAATGCAGGTAAGGGCTCCTTCCCTCCTTCCTTCCTTCCTTTGCATAACTGTTCGGTGGTCTTCTAGTATCCCTAAATTCTCAAAACTCTAAGATGAGTTAAGTAAAGGCCATGTGAGGAAGGAGTGTTGCGTTTTGTGGGTAACTTTTTATGGATGAGAAAACTAGCCCTGGCCTCAGATTACACTGCCCAAGATTATGCCAAAAAAAAAGGCATGACTGTTGGGTTATACAAAATTCCCTCACATTTGCTGTCCTTTTCACATTAAAAATGACGATTTCATGCTTTTACCTATGGAAGCTAAAACTATCAAAGTAGAACGTGTCAAGTCACTTCTTACCTAACTAAAACATCCATTTGTTCCATTCACACTTCCAATAACTATAAAGGGAAACAGGAATTTGAGTGAACAGCTAATTATTTCTTTGCCCTTGCTTATGCACCCAAGGTCTATGTAATGCTAAATATCTAGGACCAACTCGGTTTCTGGTTTCCTTTTGTTTCTTGTTTGTTTGTTTAATGTTCTTATAATCTTCTTAATAAAACAAAACAAAACAAATCTCTGAAGGAAAACTAAAGGAGAAACTATAATCTCCGTTTCCTAGTCCTTATACAGAATTTTTGCCATTCAGTTTAGACAACAAAACAAAACCACAAAGCCTCTTAGCACTTAAGAGTATGTGCTTGTTCTACAGGGGCAAAAACTAAGATTTACACCAGCAGAGTTCATGCTTACCCCCTTTCCGGCCAGACTGCATCATCATCCTACGACGAACAGTGTCGAATGGGTAGGACACCAGCCCTGCGACCGCCGTCACGCTCTGGGCTATCATCCAACTCACGATAATATGCACATTCTTGGGGTCTGGCAGCATCCCTGTGAGCAGAGCCAAGACTCTTGACCCACCTCTTTGCCTGGCCCTTCCACAAGAACCAGTTCCACCCAAGGACCCCTTCCATGCAACCAGGTAGCCAACCACAGCTGGCTGCACCTTCCCTTTAACCAAGGGAGGCCACAGCTCTGTTTCTATGGAGCTCACTTCTCATTCAACTGAGTGACTGACAGCTGCATTGGAATAGAGTGAGGCTCTGCGTCCTCTGAGCAGCTCAAAGCCGCAGTATTTAGCAGCAGAGGACACAGAGGCCCCTTTGGTCCATTAATTGATGTAAGCCACATCACATCACCTCCTCAGAACTCAGTTTATCTAGGGACTGGAAAGGAGACTAATAAACACAAAGGTCTTTGAGGAAGAATGGGTCATACAGAATCCTCCCTCCACACCCCCTCCCAACACCTTCCACCCCAGAGCCCCTCTCTCACCCTTGGCAGTGTCATAGACTCCGAAGTAAGCAGCCCGATAGATGATGATGCCCTGGACAGACACGCTGAAACCCTGGTAGAGACCCTTCAGGCCATCAGACTTGAAGATCTTGGTGAGACAGTCGCCCAGGCCATTGAACTCACGCTGGGAAGATCCCTTGCCCACATCGGCAGCCAGCCTGGTCCTAGCAAAGTCCAGCGGGTACACAAAGCAGAGGGAGGTGGCCCCAGCTGCCCCACCGGAAGCCAGGTTACCAGCAAAGTAGCGCCAGAACTGCTTATGCCGATCCACGCCTCCCAGGAAGATCTGCTTGTACTTGTCCTTGAAGGCGAAGTTGAGGGCTTGGGTGGGGAAGTAGCGGATGACGTTGGCCAGGTTACCCCTCCAGAAGGAGAGAAAGCCCTGCTCCTTGGGAATTCTCACAACACAATCAATGATGCCTTTGTACTGTTTCTCTGCACTTATCTGTTTGCTGGCATGCTGGACCTGGATGGGGGTAGGGGAGTGTGGGTGACAGAGGGCAGGGGGAAGAGAAGGAAAGACAGGAGAAAAAAAAGGTTTGTTCTTGATTTCCTGTTTAGCCCAGGCTAGCCTAGAAGTCAAAAATCTTCCTGCATTAGCCTCCCAAATTCTGGGGTTACAGATGTGCACTACCATGCCCAGGATCCTCACCCACCCTCAAGGGACAAAAGAGAATTTCAATTGTTTTATGCATGTCTGAGGAAATCAGTTATCAAGAAACTGTCAATAAATGGTAGTTACTTGGCTAAGCTAAACATTTTTTTTATTTTTTATTTTATTTTATTTATTTATTTTTTTGGTCATTATAATGACATTTAAGAGAACACCTCTGCAGACTTTTGAGAGATACAAATAAAGGTCCCTTTCTCAAGGGCTCTTAACATGAGGAGGGGGTGACAACTCCCCTGCCTCACTCTAAGGTCCCATGAGACAAGGTGCCTGAAATTTTTCAAGGAGGTTATCCAGGTAATCGATGATCGAGTTACCACTGCTGTGACTGGTCTGTTGCAACATTCTGTTGTAGATCCTTTAGACTCCCAAATGGCCATTCCCACTGAATAGCGTTTGCCTTTGGGGTAGATCGGATGCTGTTGCTGCTGATGATAGGCCCGACCAGATAGGGATAAAATTATATGGGGGGGAAAGGATGGCTAAGGCGATCTGAATTTATGCTGAAAATTACTTCTGAATTGCTGCCTCAGTGTCTCCATCCGTGAAATACAGGCCAAGAATTCATAGCTTGCAGAAGTAATAGAAAGATGAATGAAATCAAATGTCAGGCTATTGCGCAGCGTACGCGACACAGCGCTATCCCCAGTCAATGATGGATTTGATGCTTCTATTGAAAAGGGTGGATCAGATAAGAAGGTGCAAAGGATGCGGCCAAAGGGTGAGGCCGGCCTAAGAGGCCTTGGGTGGAATCCCGCTTGCTGTACCGAGCGCAGCATCTGGCTCGAGGTAGACCGGCTTCGGGGTGGGTTTCCATATATAGACTCCCCAAGGCGGGCGCCACCCGACACCAGGAATCTGCCACTGACGCTGGACCTGTATCTGCGTAGAGGGCACCTTCCCCTTCGCGTAGGCCCCGGGCTTGCGGCCTAGCACAGATTTTCCGCAGCGCTGCGCGCGCCCACGCCGCAGCATCCCCGCGCCCCGCCCGCATCCCCGCCCGCATCCCCGCGCCCTGCCCGCATCCCCGCGCCCTGCAGCGCCCCGCCCGCGCCACCCAGCCGTCCTTACCTGCAGCAGCAGTTTGACCCTCTCGATCGGGGCGACTGCGGTCTTGGAGACGGCGGCGGCGATGCCACCTGCCAGGAAGTCCTTAAGGAAGCTCAAAGCCTGATCCCCCATGCTGAAAGCCGGGCGCGCACAGCCTGCAAGGAGCCGCTCTCTCACGCTCTTGCCTACGCCCGGCTAGGCACCGCCACCCCGTCTCCGTCCCTGCACGACGCGAAGGGACCGCCCGCCTGACCGCAGCCCTCCTTATATCCCCGGCTCGGCGTCTCGCGAGAGGAGGAGGGACCCCGGCGAGCGCGCAGCGCGCATTGGCTGCACAGGTCCCTGGACAGCCCCTCTCCATCCCCCTCCATTGCAGAGGGCATTGGGGGCGAAGACGCTTCCGGGAGCTAGGGGTGGGTTGGGGGCCTGTCCCTGCAGCTTGGGACGTTTAAAGGGCAAATTCATGTTATCTGTCCCAGCGAGCCGAGGGAACACCGTGTCTCGGCCTCATATGGGCCGTTGTATTTATAGCTCAAAAGGGTTTAGCCTGGAGCCGACCTGGGGACAGGGGACCCGATGCGTCAAGCAAAGCTCTCTTTAACCTGGATCTTGCACCATTGTGCTCCTGGCCAAGAGATTTCAGCCTTCCGCCCCTTCCCCGTTGTTAGGGCGTTCCCAACTACAGCTCGCTGTCTGGATTTGGGCCTCTGCAGAGCTATGCGATTCTGCAAATAAATTATGCTCCTCTGAAATACATACTAACACCATTTTATGCTGCTATGGCCTCATAGTGTCGGGCAAGCTCCTGTCTCTGACTTTTCTCCATTCAAACCTTGAACCGTTCAATCTGATAGGAAATACTTATGCACCCGACACTCTGCGCCATCTGGGAAGGGGGGGAGTGGGGGAAGCGGAATGCAGGGCCGCTAGGTGGATGGATACTCCGTTTGGCAGTAAATGTGGATGCCTGGCTTTTCTGTTAATTCAGCCTTTCACACCGACACCCATCCTGAGGACTCCTAAGAACAAGACACTCCTTTACTAGCTCCCCGGATTCTCTTGTAGACAGACCTCTGAAGGGCACGAGTGAGCGCTCTCCTCTTAATGGAATCTCAAGCATATTCTGTGCAAAATGGTTCCAGTTGGCTGGCAGCTTCCTGAGGATCAGAGCCCTCCAGGCTTCCGGGAAGGTCGAACCCTTGGCTGTGTCTTGACTCTGTAATAGGTACCTTGAGGTTAGGGAGCCTCGGCTGTATCTAATCCCGGGAAAGTGGTTGCAATTAATTCTTTTAAACATATGAATATGAGATTTCGTTTCCCTTACCTCTTTTTTTAAGGCAGTTCAAATATAACTGCTCATATTTTCCGTACTGCTGTCCCTTCCCCAAGAAGGAGTACAATTAGCTTTAAATTACAGCCCCTTCCTCTGTTCTTTTCCCATATTTGCTAAGCTTCGTTTGGACATTTGACAAGGCTTGTGCATCTTTTAAATGTTTGCTGATCCATGCAGACTGCATGTTGGTGTTGATTGAGTTGCAGCTGTGTGTCATTCAGAGCCTAAAGACTTAGTGGAGCAGAGGTCACTAGCTCGGTGCCAGGAGTACATAGGTGATGTGTTCATTTGCAGTTGGGGCCGGTTAGAGGTAGGGGGAAACAGGCTTAGGACTTGTTACAATGTTGCTAGAGGTCAAAGAATACAGAAGCAAACACAAACACAAAGACATCTCTGTGTTCCGCCCTCTACAGACACTAGCTGAGCAATCACTGTGTACCAGGAAGTGTGGCCTCTAAAGGCAACACAAGTTACACCTTGGGCTACCTCCAAGGACCTTGCAGTTCGGTGTGTTCATCACAGTTTCACACAGCAATTCTCATGGACAGTATAATCCATATATTAGTCACAGTTATAATTGTGTATCTACTGCATTAGGCTCTAGCAATATTGAACAGTAACTGAGGCCATTTTTCTTTCAGTTGTTAGAGATGTTGCTATTTATTTACTTATTTTTTTACATACAAATGATTTCCATTTATTAAGGCAAATTTTCAACCTCTTTATTTCTTTTATTGAAAGTATATTTTTAAAATACAAAATATTCTGATTATGGTTTTCCCTCCCCTTGCTTTTCCTAGTTCCTCCTCCACTAGCATCCAGATCCACACCCTTTCTGTCTCATTAGAAAACAACCACGAAGGGCTGGAGAGATGGTTCAGTGGTTAAAAGCACTGGCAGTTCTTCCAGAGGACCCAGGTTCAATTCCCAGCATCCACATGGCAGCTCACAACTGTCTGTAAGTCCAGCTCCAGGGAATCTCACACATTCATATGTGCAAACAAAACAAACAAACAAAAATACACCAATTCATATAAAATAAACAAATCATTTAAAAGAAAGAAAGAAAAAAAGGAAACTGGGCTCCGTGGCACACGCCTATAATCCCAACACTTGAGGAGGCAGACACAGGCAGATCTTTGTGAGTTTAAAGCTAGCCTGGTCTACAAAGCAAATCCAGGCTAGCCAAGGCTACATAGAGAAACCTGTCTCAAACAAACAAACACCCCCCCCAAAGAAAAAATACAGCCATGTAAGGAATAATATAAGACACAATAAAATAAAACAAAAATAAATAAGTAGAAATAGGATAGAACAAACAAACAAAAGAAAAAGCACAAGAAACATACATTTGCATGCACAGGAATCCCTTTTAAAAACACAAAACCAGGGTTGGAAAAATGGCTCAGTAGTTAAGAGCATTTGTTGATCTTACAGAAGGCCAGACTTCAGATACCAGTCCTGGGTGCCTCAGTCTGTAATTCCAGTCTAGGGGATCCAACACCCTCTTCTGGACTATGACCAACCCCCCTATCCTCCCCCCCTCCCCCCCCCAAAAAACACACACACACGCAAAACAAAAACTAGCCGGGAATGGTGGCACACACCTTTGCAGAGGCAGGCAGGTCTCTGTGAGTTCGAGGCCAGCCTGGTCTACAAAGAGAGTGCCAGGACAGCCGGGGTTACACAG
Source organism: Acomys russatus (assembly GCF_903995435.1). NCBI lineage: Eukaryota > Metazoa > Chordata > Mammalia > Rodentia > Muridae > Acomys > Acomys russatus. The sequence goes on from NC_067163.1 coordinate 34,758,991, forward strand.
AGAAACCCTGTCTCAAAAATCAAAAACACAAAAACAAAAACTGGAAGCCATAATATAACTGAATGGGAAAAAGAAAAGAAAACATGGCTGCTCCTAGGTACAGTGGAGAAGAAGGTTTATTGTAGATAAGTGGAAAAGCAGAGCCAGAGGCAGGGACATCTGGGTGAGTCCAGAGTGAACATGACCCTGAGCCAGACCCAGAGGAGGGGGAAAGAGAGAGCCATACCAAGTGGCCAGGAGGGGAAAGGGTAGAAGGATAAAGCACCAAGTAGCCAAATGGCTGAATTATATAAGGAAGGGCAGCTGCAGGAAGGGCAATCTAGGCTGTAGACTAGAGAAGTTCAAAAAACAGGGCAGAGTAAGTCAGTCAGAAGAACCCTGTAACAGGTAGGAGTTCTGGGAGAACCGCTAGCCAGGTCCACTTTCATATGTTAAATAGGTACCTCAGATAAGCCTTTGCCCTGGGGTTGAAACCCAACAACAATATGCAAAGGACTTGTAAGGTTTAAAAAAAAAAAAAAAGTACCAGGTGGAGAGATGGCTCAGAAGTTAAGAGCACTGTCTACTCTTCCAAAGGTCGTGAGTTCGATTCCCAGCAACCATATGGTGGCTTACAACCATCTATAATGATACCTCGTGCCCTTTTCTGTCATGCAGGAAAAACCACAGAATACAGAAGCATACCTTTAATCCTAGCACTTGGGAGGCAGAGGCTGGTGGGTCTTTGGGAGTTCAAAGCCAGCTTGGTCTACAAAGCCAGTCCAAGACAGCTAGGGCTACACAGAGAAACCCTGTCTCAAAAACGAACAAACAAAACAAAAATAAACCAATCAGGCCATCCTGGTCTACAGAGCAAATTCTAGGCCAACCGGGTTTACAGAGCCAGTTCCAGGACAGCCAAGGCTACACAGAGAAACTCTAACTTAAAAAACCAATAAAAGCTGGGCGTGGTGGCACATGCCTTTAATCCCAGCACTCGAGAGGCAGAGGATCCCTGTGAGTTCGAAGCCAGCCTGGTCTACAAAACGAGCCCAGAACAGCCAAGGCTACACAGAGACACTCTGTCTCAAAAAGAAAGAAAGGAAGGAAGAAAGAAAGAAAGAACCAATAAAAATAAAACAAAACAAAAAAATGCCCTGACTCAATATTATGAGACCAAAAAAAAAAAAAAAAAACCTCCAAAGATGACCTTGGCTTTGTGTTTTGTTGGCCGTCTACTGCTGAGCATCTGGCCTACCCTTAAGAGTGATTTGTTTCCCCGGTGAGATTCCCTTGGTTATCAGTTGCCTTGGTTATCAAATGGGGGTGTGTCCCCGCTTCTGCTTGACCCTGCTGCTGGTGCAGACCAGTGCAGGCCCTGCGCATGCTCCCTGTCTCTGTGAGTTCACGCGAGCATTGATCACGGTGTTTTAGAGGGACTTTGTTTCCTTGGTGCCCTCCGTTTCCTCTGCATCCTACATTCTTTCTGCCTCCCTGGGCGGGAGGGATTTGAAAAAGAGATTTCCCTCAGGGGTGAGTGTTTCAAGGGGTCTCACTCTGCATGTCTTCTGGCTTGGCTCTCAGAGTTTGTTCCGGTCTACTGTAGGAGGAAGCTTCTCTGATGGTGGATGCCTGAGCAAGGCACGGATCTGTGATTACAGCAGAATGTCGCTGGGACTCCTGTTATTGCTACGTACCCTTAGCCCAACAGTAATATTTGGTTTTCCCCTAGGTTCCTAGCCTATCAAGTGTCAGATTCTTGGTCACCCAAGCAGCATCATGTATGGGCCCCATCTCATGGAGTGGAGTGGGCCTTAAGTCAGATAGTGGTTGGTTAACACCCATAAGCTTTGTGTCACTAGCACTAGTGTATCTTGCAGGCAGGTCACCATTGTAGATAAAAGGGGGCTTTGTTTATTTGTTTGTTTTGTCTTGTTTTTTGTAGCTGGGTTGATGTTTACCTTTCTCCTTTGATAGCATGCATGCAGAGTACTTTCTATACCATGAGCGCTTGTCTGTAGGGATGAAAGCTCTAGGTAGGCACCGGCTCAAATTCTCCAAGTTCAATAGAGGTGTTACTTATTTGTATTGTGAAAAACACAATGTTGCTACTTGAACACTCTTGTAAAACGTTCATTTTCTTCTTTGTTTCTTTCTCACATGGTCCCCAAATAGAACGGATACATTGAGTATTTTACAGGTTTTGTAGCTCCTGAAATAATCCAACAATTATTCTTGGACCACTTAGATGGCCTGACAGATAAAAGTGCTTGCTGCCAAACCTGATGACCTGAGTTTGATCCCCAGGCCCCTTGTGGTAGAAGGAGAGAACTGATTCCTCTAAGTTGTCCTCTGACCCACCACCACTATCACCCATCACACATACCCTTAATTAAATAAAATAAATTATCTGGAGAAATCAGACCCACCAGCAATATTATGTTTTCTTGTTTCTCATAGATTCTTCTTTAACAGTGTCCTAAAAACAACAACAACAAAAAAAAAAAAAAAAAAAAAACTTTTAGTTATTTGTGGCATTTTACAAGTTTGTGATAAAGTTGTGTTTAAGTTATATAACTAATTTTATTTTATTATTTTTTGTACACACTTTTAGTCTTCCTTGAACAATTACTTATGTACTTGAAACAATAAACATGTTCATTTTGTTTCTTATCGATTTTTGTTCTGCCATATTGTTCTATTAGTGATATTTATCTATACATAAATTTATATCTGAAATATCATTGCAATAATAATCTTTTCTACAAACAGATTGTTGATTCTTCATAGGTGTACTAGTTTATGGGCATCAGATCTCCCCAGGATTGGAGTTATAGGTGGTTGTGAGCTGCCACAGGAGTGTTGAGAATGGAACTTGGGTCTGCTGGATGAGCAGCCAGGCTCTTAACTGCTAAGCTATGTCTGCTCCAACATTAATTATTAAATAAGTATTTCCTTCACTCTATTATTTGCCATCAGAGGCTAATTCTAGTTTGCCATATACTAAGTTACATGATGGCCTTAAATGAATGAAATCTCTATATTATGGTTTTATTTCCTTTATTGCTGTTCTTTAGAGAAAAAAAAAAGCTACAAACAAAAGATTAAAAAGCTATTGTGTCTGGACTTTTTATTATCAAGCTGTTCAAGTACTAAAACAGCACGAGAAAAAAAATAACAAACACTTAAATCGAATAGAACTGAATTAACATATTAGTTCAGGAAGTGTGTCTTCTTGGTTGCAGTCACAGAATTGTTGCTGCTTTCTGAGTAGGAGATACCACGTTTCTCCCTAGCCCTCCAGTCGGAGGAGGAGCATAGCTGGAATTTTTCACAAGAGGCTTTCCACGGAAGCCCAGCCGTGTCCTCCCTGTCCGTGGATTGTCTCAGGAAAGAGAGGCCTCAGATGCCCTCAGCAGCCTGTGATCACAAGACTCGGGTATCACTTACCCAGAGCAGGGAGAGAATGGAACGAGGCAGAACATGTGTCTCCCAGCCTGCCCCAGTGCTCCCTGGACTTCCGCCAGGAACGGACAAAGCAGCTAGATAGGAGAGGGAGCCCTGCTCTCCAATGCTTACAGTATCCCGGAGGCTGAGCGGCATGTACTGTAGAAAAGACAATGAGGTATTGAGCTACCTTTGGGATTTTGTTTGTTTGTTTTATAAGTCAACAATTTTACAGAACTAAATCTCTTTTATCAAAACGGGAACTGAGAACAGGAGAGGCTCACCAGATATAGAACCGCGCCTAAGAGTGTGTGGATGGAGACGCTAGCACAATGCCTGTGAGTTCCTGTCTCTCTCCAGCGGCACAGAACGCTCTGTGTGGTCAATTTAGCGTAAAGCAAAGATGAAAATATTTAATTATGTATTTATGCATTCGTGCCTGTGCACAGAGGACACACTTGGGTGACATTCCTGAGATGCAGCTAGGTTTTTGTTTTTTCTGTTTTGTGACAGGGTCTCTCGGTGGCAAGGGTGGCCAAATAGGCTAAGCTGGCTTGCTAGCTAGCCCATGGCACCTACATTTCTCTCAGCACTGTGATTACAAGCAGGCCACCATGCTTTAAAAAAACAACAGCGTGGTGGCGCACCCCTTTAATCCCAGCACTTGGAAGGCAGAGGCAGGTGGATCGCTGTGAATTCGAGGCCAGCCTGGTCTATAAAGTGAGTCCAAGACAGCCAGGGCTACACAGGGAAACCTTGTCTCGAAAACAAACAAACACGGGCCTGGGAATCAAACTCAGGCCATGCTTGCCAGGCAGGCAGTTTACCAATTAGATGATCTCCTCAACACCCCAAAAAATATCTATTTGACTGCATAGGTTTATGCATGAGTTGCTAAATGCAGACCAAAGGTAGGCAGTGCATGCAGACACAGAGCAAATGAATAAACACCTTTGCATGATTCTTGCTGACAGCAGCTTCATAACTTAGAACTACATGTCAACAAGATACATCATATAACAGAATGAAAATTTTCCACAATGATCTATACGTAAAGTCCATAACAAAGGGCACCCACATGAGACACATGGCTTAGAAATCATGGGTCTCAGCCAAAGTACTTAGTTGAAACTACAATAAACACCTTTTTAATGTTTATTTTTATTTTTGTATATATATATTTGGCTGCATGAGTTTATGTGCACCCTGTGTGTGCAGCAACTAGACTTACAGGTAGTTTTTAAGTTACCTGCTGTGGGTCCTGGGAATTGAACTCAGGTTCTCTGGAAAAGCAGTAACTATTTTTAACAGCTGAGCTAGCTCACCAGCCCCTGACTTTTTTTTTTTTTTTTTTTAAACCCAGTAATTCTAGATAAAGTTCACTCTAGACTGGTCAGTTCCCTTGTGTATTCACTTCTCTCATTCACTTCTTAATCAGAATTAAAACGGCATAAATCAGTTCCTACCCTGGAGGGCAGTGACGATTCAGAACTCAGAAGGCTATGCCAGCCTGGGAGAGAAGCCCATAGCAGGGATGCATAGGCCTTGCTGCCTGCGAGGCTGTGACAGTGCAGTGTGACAAGAGTCCAAATGAAAGCTCTGGATGAATGGTCTTTACTATGATACAGCGACAACTTGTATTTTTTATTTATTCCCCCCCCTCTCTGTGTGTGTGTGTGTGTGTGTGTGTGTGTGTGTGTGTGTGTGTGTGTGTGTGTTTGGAGACCGGACAAAGAATATCAGATCCCTTGGAGCTGGAATTACAGGAGGTGGTCAACCACCCACTGTGGGTGCCGAGAATCAAACTCAGGTTCTCTGAAAAAGCAGCCAGCTCTTCTGAGCACTAAACCATCTCTGTGCTTCCCTAAATATTTATATTTTCAGTCTTAAATTGTGTGTGTGTGTGTGTGTGTGTGTGTGTGTGTGTGTGTGTGTTGGGGAATGGGGGATGGGATGTGCAAATATGAGTGAAGGTGCTCTCGGAGGCCAGAAGAAGGTACCAGATCCCCTGATATGGGTGTGTGTGTGTGTGTGTGTGTGTGTGTGTGTGTGTATGTATGTGTGTGTCCTAACATGGGTCCTAGAAACCAAATTTAGATCCTCTGGAAGAGCAGTACACACTTTTTTCTTTTTTCTTTCTTTTCTTCTTCTTCTTCTTCTTCTTTTCCTGTTTTGTTTTATTTTTCTAGATAGAATTTCTCTGTGTAGTCCTGGCTGTCCTGGAGCTCACTCTGTGGACTAGGCTGGCCTCAAACTCATAGCGATCCCCCTGTCTCTGCCTCTCAAGTGTTGGGATTTAAGGTGTGCGCCATCACCATCTGGCTACATGCTCTTAAGTGCTAAGGCATCACTCTTGACCCAAAACATCTATTTTTAATGTCTTATAAAATATTTATTTTAAAAACCAATTCTCCTAGAAGAATTTGGAACATAAGTGTTAGCTGGAACAGGGGAGAGGCAGAGGAGTTCCTGAATTATAGAAAAGCTCATGAAAAAAACTGTTCTCAGAAGGCCTTCTGTGGAAACTGAGTCAGGCTGGTCATGGGACATGGATGCTACCCAGCTCCAGATGCCAACCCACTTGCCAAGTACAAGTAGACTTGGCACTTCCTCAAGATGGGCATATAGCTTCCCTTTTCTGCTGGCTGTCAGGGCCCCTCCTCACTTTATCCAAGACAAGTATATTTAGAATTTATGGCATGGCTGATCCTACAGTAATGCCTTTCCTGCTAACATCTTCTGGCTTCACTGGCATGCTGCCCTGTGAGTGAAGCCACCTAGATCTGACTTGACTGATTGTCCAAACACATTTTTAATGGGCTCCTCCGGTGTTTAGTGCTTCATACAAAACATTCTATTCTTTGCTCTGGGAGACTTTCTTCATACAACCAACAAAACATACTGTATCAGTGAAGAAGAGAAAAAAAAAACCTCAAAAATCAAAGAATGTCCTCTATTATTAGCATGATGTTTTTTGATGTTTTAATGAAGGAAAAAAATCATGTATAAACAATAAACATGGCATAGGGTACCAAAGGGAAAGCAAAGGTTCCTGCCCATGTGTCCATCCAAAGATTACATAAAGATTTCCCCAGATCTGGATAGAAGGTGGGGGTTCCTGAAAGAGAAGGGCTCTGCCATCTGCTCCAGGCAAGGAAAGTAGCAAGACACTGCAGTGAGGGGCGGTATGGGGGTGGGTGAGGGGGGGGGGGGGGGGTTGGGGGGGGGTGGAGAGCAATGACTGGCTGGTGTTGTAGTGTCACACTAGATGCAGCCCTGAGGAGGGCAGCCAGGAACGAGAGGAGCTCAGAGGAGCAAGATCTGGACCCTTGACGTGTAGTCTGCTGGTGTACTGGGCCCCCCGGATGGCCCTGTTAAGTTTCACTCGCCCCCAGAGTATTTGCAGAAGCAGCAGAGTAACACTTGGTATCCAAGGACACCAGGAAGCCAGAAGAACCTCATGTCCAGAAGTGAGAGAAGTATCAGAAGTGACCTTGATGGAGCAGTGACTGAAGGCATGAGGACCTGGCAGCACAGACAGATAGCGTTCCAGACCATGTGGCACTCTCTCTCCCAGGCTCAGCACTACAGAAATCCCTGGAATGTAGGTGCTGCTCACTGCAAAGCATGAGAGAAGAGGCAAGGTCAATAGCTGCCAGGATGAGCTCTCTAACTGAAATTACATGGCCTTTCACAGCTGAGCTTGAGGACCAATGTTCATTCCCACGGTGGTGTTCTCTTGTTTATAAAAGAAATATACTGAAGCAGGGCAGAATTTCAAATTTCTATACTGGCCAGGTAGTGGTGGCGCATGCCTTTAATCCCAGCACTCGGGAGGCAGAGGCAGGCAGATCGCTGTGAGTTCGAGGCCAGCCTGGTCTACAAAATGACTCCAGGACAGCCAAGGCTACACAGACAGACCCTGTCTCGAAAAACAAAACAAAACAAAACAAAACAAAATTCTATACTGGTCCTCGCTCCATCCAGCACATTTATCTAAGAAGATAGTAAATGGCGGGGGAAGGGGGGGCAGGAAACGGGGGAGGGGGGGAAATGGGGGGGAGGGGAGGAAGGGGGCGAGATTAGACGAGGAGAAGTACTTCAGGGCAGCTTTCCCTGTGAGCCTCCAGCCTATACATTTCTGTTAACTGGGCAAAGAATGTAAGTACAGCTACAAGTTGCTGTTTTAAGCATAAATGACATGGTACCTTGAACCTCACAGGTCTTTAGCATTTTTTGATGAGTAAATGCGTAGAAAAACACTCCACTTCAGCTTCTAGCCCAGTGGTTCTCAACTTTATCCAGCTGCAAATGGCATGGTGGAGCCTTGCTGTACTCTCAGCACTCCAGAGGTAAAGGTAAGAGGATCAAACCCTGAGTTCAGGGCCATCCTCAGCTACAAAGTGAGTTCCAGGCCAGCCTGGGGTACGTGAGACCCTGTCTCAACCAACCAACCAACCAACAAACAAACACAATCTTGGCAACAGTGGAGCAACTGGAGCCCATCATAATTTTTGTTGAATGCTATGAAGTAGGCAGGTAGAATTTCATCACAAAGATGAGGGGGTCAAGCCGGGCGCGGTGGCACAGGCCTTTGATCCCAGCACTTGGGAGGCAGAGGCAGGCGGATTGCTGTGAGCTCGAGGCCAGCCTGATCTACAAAGTGAGTTCAGGACCACCAAGGCTACACAAAGAAACCCTGTCTTGAAAAACAAAAACAAACAACAACAACAAAAGATGAGGGGTCGTTACATTAGCAGAGATGTGTTTTCCTATACTCTGTGTCCACTGTGCAGCATCAAAGACACTTTATTCAATTGCTCTCCTGGTGGTCTGTCAAGTGTGCCTTACTTAAAAACAATTACTAATTTTTTATTCTATGTGTAGGAGTGTTTGCCTGCATGTATACATGTGTACCATGTGTGTCTGATGCCTGTGGAAATCAGAAGAGGCCACCAGATCCTTGGAACTGGAGTTACAAATGGTCATGAGCCACCATGTGGGTGCCAGGAACCAACCTGGCAATCCTGTGCAAGAGCAGCCACTGCCCTTAACCACTGAGCCATCTGTCCAGCCCCTTTCTATCCATTCTCAGACTTAGTTTAGATCTGAAGTCATGTGTGCTGTGAGCTGTTCTCTCTTCTGGGTAGATGGGTTTAACTTTTTGTCCTTAAGTTGTGCCCTCCTTGTTGATTGGCAACAGTTAATGTTTGTCTTGCCGTTCTTTCCCACTCGGCTGGGAGAGCAGACCCAGCTTTTCTTTGGTTTGTTTGATCTTTTCCTTTCTTGACTCAGCCATTCTGTGCATTTCAACAATGTTCTATGCAAACCATGACATTCTCCCCCTAAAAAACAAACAAAAAACAAAACAAAACAAACAAACAAAAAACCATACCTCTAAATTGGTGCTTCTTCAAATAACGAGATTGGGATCATTTCCTCTTCTCATGGCCACTGATTATTTTTTGTCTTTATTTTGAAACAATTCAAAGAATGCTATGGAGGATATGGTAGCACACGTTTTACATCTGCAATTCTTCTGTAGTGCTTTGTTGCTGCTGCTGCTGCTGCTGCTGCTGCTGCTGTTTTGAGACAGAGTCTCACTATGTAGCCCTGGCTGTCCTAGATCAGGCCAACACTGAACAGAGAACTGCCTACCTCTGCCTCCCAAGTGCTGGGATTAAAAGGCATGTGCCATCATGCCTGGCCCCATCTCCTGTGTGGCCTGAAGGAGATGTTTTTGAAGCAATAAATTTTACTACTTACAATGACTATCTTATGTAAACCCATGAATCATTCATAAAACTGTAATTACTATTAATTACGTTAGGCGCACACTACTTTGCTAGTCCTAGGGTGCCTCAGGGCTTTGATGCCATTTTATAGTCTGCTGTAGTGGTGGTGGTGGTGGGGAAACTGCTGTCAGGATGTAAGACCTGAAAGAAGAATAAATTAAAAAAAAAGAAAGAAATTAACATAACTGTCAAATAACTAATTGTGTTATTCATTATGGCCACTAGAGGGAGATCTCAAGTAACTGTTCTCAACATAGTTTTCTAGGTTTTCAATTTTTACTAAAACCTAAAACTATCACACAAATATTAAGCATACCTTAGGACATACACGCACAGCCTCCAATAATGAGCAAAAGAGTTAAGTCAAGCTGGGTGTGGTGTCGCTCACCTTTAATTCCAGAACTTGGGAGGCAGAGGCAAGTGGATCACTGTGAGTTTGAGGCCAGCCCAGCCTATGAAGTAAGTCCAGGACAGTCAAGGCTATACAGAGAAACCCTGTCTAAACAAACTAATAATAATAATAATAATAATAATAATAATAATAATAATAATAATAATAATAATAATAATAATAATAATAAATTTTAAAAAAGAGTTAAGTCAAAATATAAACTGGGGCTGTAATATGGCTCATCAGGTAAAGGCATTTGCCTTGCAAGCCTGACAACCAGAGTTCTGTACCCAGAACACACCTAAGAGGGGAAGCAGAAAGCAGACATCACAAAGTTGTCCTCTGATTTTCACATGCATGCCATGGCAGGTTTCCCAGCACACACACACACACACACACACACACACACACACACACACACACACACACACACACACACACACACGTTGTTAACCACCACCATCATCATAATTAGAAAAATGAAAGTCTCAGCCAGGTGTGGTGGGGGACGCAGAAGCAGGCAGCTCTCTAATGAGTTCAAGGCCAGCCTGGTCTACAAAGTGAGTCCAGGACAGGCAAGGCTACACAGAGAAACCCTGTCTTGGGGGAAAAAAGAAAAGAAAAGAAAAGAAAGGAATATGCACCATAAATGATGCACTTAGGTTATGATTCAAGAGAAAATAACAATCATAGACATTATGGTGTTGCCTACCATGTATGAACCCTGGGTTCAGTCTCTAGCACTGAATGGTAGTGGGAGTCTGTAACCCCAGCACTCAGGATGTAGAGCCAAGGGGATCAGAAATTCATTCTACTCTACATAGTTATATATTGAGTTTGATGTAAGCACAAGTTATATGAGACTCCATCCCATCTCTCTTTATAGAGAGAGACAGATTATGTGTATGTGTGTGATAATTCAAAACCAATATACTTATAAGAATAAATAAACAAATTCACACACACACACACACACACACACACACACACACACACACACACACACGCTATTCTTAGAGATCAATCAAGTTGATTAATAGCCAGAAAGTTCACAAGGGAAGAAAAAAGAATTAGAGCAAGAAAGGCAACATCACCAGGAAAACGAGTTTTAAAAACAGCCCCTGCCAATCAGACATATGGGGAAAAGGACAATTCCTTGAGAGAACCACTGAGGCTTGCTGGAGGGGTAGGGATGGGGGGGCAGGCAGTGTGTGGCAGTGAGGGTAATTCCATAATCAACTGAACTTGAACTTATAGTTTTGGACATTCCCACAAAGCATACACCAGGCCTAGAAGTTGGGGATTCTACCACACATTTCATAACTGAGTAACAGTTCTATACAAACTCTTTCTAAATGCCAAAAAGGGATGTGATCTTGTAAAATGCTTACTGTGCTCTGAAATAACACAATTGATTCTGAGTCAAGTATGAGTGACCATGATCCAAGAACACAGATTACCCTGGGCAACTTGTTTGTCCCACAGAAAGGGGTTACATGATACATGACTCTGTTTTTCTTTTCCTGACAAGAACTCTTCCCGTGTGTGTGGGTGGGGTGGGGGAGTGAGTTGTCGTATTTTAAGGTCACAGATTGGTATCGGGTAGCTTCCTCAATTGTTCTCTACCTTATAATTTGAGAGTCCCTCTGCGAATCTGTAGCTCACTAATTCGCTAGCCTGGCTAGCCAGCAAGCCCCAGGGGTCCTCTTGCCCCTTCTGCCCAGCACTGGGAAACTTTTTTTAAAGCCAAGCCTAACTTTCTACTTGATGCTGGAGATCTGAATGCAGGTCTTTACGCATGTGCTGAGCAAGCACTGACCTACCCCCTGACCCCCCACCCCCAGGCCTCCTACATGGATTTTTATTGTCACAGAAAAGAAAGACATAATAGCTTAGATTTACCCAAAAAAAAAAAAAAAAAAAAAAAAAATGCATAGGAAGCCAGCTGATAGTGGTGTACACCTTTCATTCCAGCACTCAAGAGGCAGAGGCAGAGGCAGGTGGATCTCTGAGATCAAAGCCAGCCCGAACTACATAGTGAGTTCCAAGACAGCCAGGGCTACACAGAGAAACCCTGTCTCAAAACAAACAACAAAAATGCATAGGAAGAGTCATCAGGTAGGCAAATGTAGCAGGCAGGAAAATGTATAGAATTAAATGTTGTCTTTAACAGATTTTTAGCTTTAAAATTGGTGTCAGTTAGAGGTGTGTCAAGCTTAAGGACACATTCTAGGAATCTTATCTAGAAGACTTTCTGGATGTTTGGTGAGATACAAATGTTGATACTGACAGGAGCTAAAGACAGTTTTGGCTCTTGACCTAAACCATTTATCTCTCCACAGTCATGCCTTCCTACACAGCTACTGTGAAGTGAAGGCGGACCTTTAGTGCAGATGCAGTTTCTTCAGAGAAGGTCACCCAGGGCTAACATCACACCTGATTCTAGAAACCAGACAGACACACACACACACTTGGAGAAAGGGAGGCCACCTGGCTACAAGTATTTTTAACAACAAATTGGGGGTGGGGGGAGTATATCAATGTTACATTTCATGGTTAATTGGGGATTAATCCCAGAACTCAAGTTTCATTTTTAACATTAGAAAATTAACCAGAGTCCACGCCTTTAATCCCAGCACTCAGGGAGGCAAAGGCAGGCAATGCCTGTGAGTTTGAGGACTGAGTCCAGGACAGCCAAGGCTACACAGAGAAACCCTATCTCAAACACATACACACACACACATACACACACACGCACATGCACACACACACACACAGAGAGAGAGAAAGAAAGAACACAAAGAAAGAAAGAAAGAAAAGGGAAAAATTAATTAGTAATTAATCAGTACTAACAAACTGAAAAGTCACAGAAAAAAGCCTTTACAAGTCCAGTATTTGTTTCTTTTACAAAGTTTTTATTACATTTGTGTGTGCTCACGTGTTTGTGTCACATCACAAGTGTGGAGGTCAAAGGACAACTCTTCCAGGAATTGGCTGGTACTCTCCTTTTACCTCATGAGGTTCTGGGGTTGAACTCAGGTTGTTATGCTTATAGAAAGTGCCTTTACCTACTGAGCCATCCTGCCAACCCCCATATCTTTTATAATGCTAATTAAAACATTCTTACCAAACTAGAAATAAATTTGTAATCTCTCAGCTAGAGAAAGGGTATTTGTGAAAAACTGATAGCTAACATGCTACTTAATGGAAAAGACTAAATGATCACCTACAATCTGGTATTGTGTGTCTAGCCAAAGCAATGAGATAAGAAAAAAAGAAAAGATACCTAAATTAGAAAGGTAATTTAATCCCAGCACTTGGGAGGTAGAGGCAGGTGGATCAATGTGAGTTCAAGGCCAGCCTGGTCTACAGAAGAGTCCAGGACAGCCAAGGCTACACAGAAACCCTTTCTCGAGAGGGGGGTGGGGAGTAAAAATTATTGGATAAATAGAAACAATCCGCTTCAAGCTGTTAGTTTGCCTGTTTTTTTTGGGTTTTTTGTTTGTTTGTTTGTTTGTTTTTTGTTGTTGTTTTTTCGACAGGGATCAACAAGCTGATCTTACAATCATGAAAACAAAACAAAACAAAAAAAAAGACAGAATAATGCAAACATTTTTGAAAAAGCAGAATTAAGTCAAAGAACTATCAAACACACCCTGCTTTCAAACCATCCTAAAGCTACAGTACTCAAAACAGTGTGGCACCAGAAATGGAGCCGCAGGTCCTTAGAAAAGAGTAAGATTAGAAGCAGACCTACACACGGATATACAACGGATTTGACTAAGGTTCAAAGCAATTCGCTGGAGACTAAATGAAATCTTCCAGAGATCCGGGAGCTCTGACCACCTGTGTTTAACTTATAATGAAACACAGACAAATAGAAAACTCAAATGATAAAACTGTTCCAAGAAAACGTGGAAGGTTTTCCTGATCTTGGATTAGCGCGGGTGCAAGCTGCACACTCAGCACCCGGCGCCAACACGGAAAGACAGAGTGCCACCACGGGCTGGCAAGAGCGAGGAAGCTGAAGCCTCCACACAACTATGGCGGAAATGTAAACCGGCGCAGGCACTTTGGAAAGCCTTTTGATAGTGACTGCTAAAGCTGAGGATTTGTGGACGCCATAGAATCCACTCAGATTCAAAACGATGCGTTTATATTGCACTGCATGCAGAAATCCTCGGAGGAGAAAGACGACAGGTACAGGCTGATCCAGTGAGCCTGCCGTATTTATTCTGAGGGAGCAGAGACAGTGAGGGCGCTGATGGACAGTGTTCAGAGTTCGCAGCTGTTGGGTCACTCGCCAAGCGCAGACTTTCCGTTGAATTACCGGAGAGACAGACCGTTTGATTTTACTCAACCTTCCTAATGCTGAGACTCTTTACGTCCTCAAGTTCGTCATGTTGGGGTGCTGCTCAAGCATACAATTATTCTTGTTGCTACTTCACAGCTGTAACTTTGCTACTATTATGAATCGCAACGTAAATATTTGTGGAGATTGGGATTTGCCAAAGGGGTCGCATCCCAGAGGTTGAGAACCACTCCTGTTTTACGCTTACCCCGTAACAGTTTCCTTTCCTTCCTAAAGCCATTTCTGAGGTTCAGGGACTCCTGACATCTATGCATTGGGAGGTACCGCAGGCCACAAATGCTACTGAGCAGGAGCGCCGAGGTCTCAGTGTCCCTAAGGACAAGCTGGCTTCTGCAGTCTCTGCTCTCCGGGAGCTTTCATGGGACATCAGGCCCTGGCCGGTGCCCAGGGTGCTGGATCTGGCAGGGTGCAGAGGGAATCCAAGGTCGACTTCACCCTTCAGCTCTCCCCAACAGGAGGCCTCTAGAAGGCCTCAGAAGCTGCCAGGAGGGATGCTGGGCATTTTCCTGCTGCTAGTAGCAGCATCTGTGTCCCAGTGCTCAGGACCTCCAGCTCCCGAGGAGCCCCAAAGGAGAGGTCAAGAGACATCAGCGGAAATTGTACGATATTAATGAGCGTTCTGACCTAATGGCTGTATGGGAGCCCCAGGGGAGCCTGGGAAACTGGTTGTGACTAGAACTACGTAACTTTGTGGTTTTAAATCTCATCAGCTCCTTCCTAACCTCCACCCACAGCCCGGCTACCTCCATCTCCGGAAGGTAAGACCCGATCAAGCAGGAAAGTGGCAACCCTGGGTGTACACCCCTTGCCCTGGCTTCAGGCCGAGCCAGGAGTGTTCCAGAACAGCCCTAGACTCCTATAGCCACTATCCCTGGGAATAGCTATTGCCCTCCAGGAAACGTGCTGTGTAGAGAGACCTGGGTCAGACTTGCAAGAGTTCTAAAAGTATTTCCTTGGTTCCTGTTTCACGCTTGGAAGCTGGCTAGAAAAGTTCACACGCTTTATTAAAAACAATAAAGAGTAGAGAGGAAACAGAATGTCCAAAGCCCGGTTTCTTGAACTCCATCTGTGGCTGCAGCCTCTTGTGGTGAGGAGCATCATGGCACCCTTCTTATCTCTACTTCCTGACATGGGTCCTCCTTAAACACTGTTGTGCAGGCAATTCTGCGGACCTACCCTC
Organism: Acomys russatus; assembly: GCF_903995435.1. Taxonomy (NCBI): domain Eukaryota; kingdom Metazoa; phylum Chordata; class Mammalia; order Rodentia; family Muridae; genus Acomys; species Acomys russatus. Next base: position 34,774,155 of record NC_067163.1, read on the forward strand.
AGGGACCTAGCAACTCTTCACCTGCCTGCCGTTGCCAGGTGGTCATCACCTGCCAGGTGGCAGCCTGCTAAAAATCCCCCCACCCCACCTCGCCCCTGCCATCCAAGCTCTCTCCCCGCCCCCGCCCCCGCCCCTGCCCCGCCCCTCTCTCTTCTAGGTGTCCCCTTCTAGGCTTGTTCACTGCCTCTACCCACTTCTCCAGACTCTCCTCTCCCTTCACTCAATAAACCCCCTTTATACGTGTTGCTTGCCGTAATTTCTTGGGCCATGCCTTGACATGGGCCCGCCATGGTACTCCTTGACCGTATCGTTATATATCTTTTTTTTTTTTTTTTTTTTTTTTTTTTTTTTTTTGGTTTTTCGAGACAGGGTTTCTCTGTGTAGCCTTGGCCATCCTGGACTCACTTTGTAGACCAGGCTGGCCTCGAACTCACAGCGATCCGCCTGCCTCTGCCTCCCGAGTGCTGGGATTAAAGGCGTGCGCCACCACGCCCGGCTCTCATTATATATCTTAACAAACACACACTTCACTGAGGCTTGCTTCTCTCCCTCCTGGGCTTTGGTACATTTCTGGTTATGGGACCCACTCAGCGGGCAACATAAAGGAGCTCGCTTTTCCTCATGTTTGATAAGCTTTAAAATTAGAACCATGTGAACTGCAGATGCTGTCAAAGGGGCTGCAAAGCTGATTGATTATCTGGGTCCGTCTTTAGTTCCAGCGATAGTTCGTCCTAGTTGCTAATGTGATTGGGTCTGGAATCAACTAAAAGACGTGCTTTTGTGCAAGTCTATGGGGTAGGAGAAGGGTCCAGGAACAGCCCAAGTTATAAAGAGGCCTGAGGAGAAACAGTGTTACTTCTGCCTGCCTTTGTTCCTTTTGATGAGTTTCTCTACAATGTTTCCAGCCTTGCTCCTTGCTGGGGAGTTTGTCTGCTGTGTTTCCGCCTCTGCTGTTTTCTTTGCGGACATTAAAACCTAGCTTCTCCAGCCTAACCAATACAGACTGAAGACCAGTGGCTCTTCAGAAACCCGAGCTTTTAGCATTAGTTTGGGACTGCAGAGGCATCACGTTGGTGGGCTGAGCAGGCACTACCAGGCTCTCCAGCATGCACAGCCATTGTTGGATGTTGGACCCAGGCTGTATACTGTGAGCCCACCTGTCCTTTGCAGTGTACATATTGGTTCTATTCTCCTGGTAGAATGGTTCTCAACCTTCCTACTGCTGTGACCCTTTAATACAGTTTCTCATGTTGTGGTGACCCCAAATCATAAAACTATTTTTTGTTGCTCCCTCATAACTGTAATTTTGCTATTGGTATTCATCTTAATGTAAATATTTTTGGAGATAGGGGTTTGCCAAAGGGGTTGTGACCCACAGATTAAGAATCGCTGTTTAGCCGGGCGTGGTGGTGCATGCCTTTAATCCCGGCACTTGGGAGGCAGAGGTAGGCGGATCGCTGTGAGTTCGAGGCTAGCCTGGTCTACAAAGCGAGTCCAGAACAGTCAAGGCTACACAGAGAAACCCTGTCTCAAAAAAACCAAAACAAACAAGCAAAAAACAAAAACCAAAAAATTCTTTTTGGAAGGACCAGCCTGCCTTCCCTAGTGAAAGAGGTTACCCCAGTGCATGAAGGGCACAGAGCACTGACTTGATGTGACTCACGTCCCCCTGAATAACTTCTGCAGCTCCTCAAGTGCCACGCTTTATTTTTAGCTTCAGTCTTCTGGAGCATTTGACCTTTTGCCTAGATAGGGGACCTTACTATGGAGCATAAACTCAAGGCAGCTCTGTCTGTGCTACACAGGGACCTACAGTTAAATTGGGCCTTGTTTGGAACCCTTGCAACTCAGAGGGGTTACTTAGGACAAAGAAAAATGGTTAATGGACACACACACACAGATACACACAACATGTTGGAACCATCACTTTCCATGTCTGAGTTAGGATTTTTTTCTTTTGTATCTGTTCTGCCATCTACTGTATGAAGTTGGTATAAACAACATTTATGACAACACTTTAAACTCTGAGCAAGCATCGTCTTACTGAAATATTAATCCCCACTCATTTCAGAATAACAAAAAAACTGTGCAAGTAATGTTCAGAAATAAAGCTTAAAGAAAACAAAATGATATACAGTCATTAAAAATTATCACCCAGAAGTTTTTCTTTTCTTTTTCTCTTTTTATTTTTTATTTTATTTTTAGATTTATTTATTTATTATGTATACAGTGTTCTGCCTACAGGCCAGAAGAGGGCACCAGATCTCATTATAGATTGTTTTGAACCACGATGTGGTTGCTGGGAATTGAACTCAGGACCTTTGGAAGAACAGCTAGTGCTCTTAACCTCTGAGCCATCTCTCCAGCCCTCTTTTTCTCTTTTTAAATAATATTGTTCTTTACTGTGTTTGCGGTTGTTATAACTGGGTAGTTGAGACTAGTAATTCATAGAAAAGAATTTATTTCTTTCAGTTCTAGAAGCTACAAAGTCCAAGGTGGTGTCTGGTTACAGCACAGAACTTTGTATGGTGAGGGGACTCGTGAGGGCTGGTTAAGCTTTGTGACTTACAAGCACCGCTGTCTTGTCATAATCACCCCTTCCATTGCTCACTCCTCAGCCACTCTAGAGGAAGTTAGATTTCCAATGATAGTGCTGCAGGAATGAAACTGTGTTGCCACTGACATTTTCCTGCTACATATTTTCTTCCTTCCTTCCTTTTTTCTTTCCTCCTTCTCCCCCTTCTTTGTTTTGTTTTGTTAACAGGATTTCTCTGTGTAGCCTTGGCAGTTCTGGAACTCACTCTCTAGACCACAATGGCCTTGAACTCACAGAGAGATCCACCTGCCTCTGTGCTGGGATTAAAAGCATGTGCCACCACACTCTGATGCTGGTCTCTCTCTCTCTCTCTCTCTCTCTCTCTCTCTCTCTCTCTCTCTCTCTCTCTCTCTCTCTGTCTCTTTCCCCCCTCCCTTCCTCTCTCTCTCTCTAGAATTCCGGCAATAAATAGAATTACTTTTGTGTAAGAGGGAGCCTACCTTCCCCAGATGTACTTCAATGCATAGGATACGGAAGGACTAAGTTCTGGTGATTCCCCCTTCTTCTGAGTAACTCTCTAGTGTCATTGATGAAACTAGTCTACTCAAGAAAGCAGAGCCCTACAGTCTAGTCATTGGCCAAAGATCCCACCGCAACAGCCATTAAAGTTTAGTGAAAAGACATGAGTCTAAAGCAATAAGCCAGCACACCTGTGCCTTTGTCTGTGCTTGTCTCTTGTCCTTGCTGCAACAGCTGTCATCTATATGTGTTCCTTCGACAGGAATGCTCCCTTCAGCCAATTCTCTATACTGAAGCTTGGGGTGAGGGGTCTTCCTACTTTTGAATATGTATATTTAAAGATTTATTTATTATTTCATGTTGGAGTATGATCTGGTACATTGTATTTGTTAATTACTTGCTGCAGCCCCAAGATTATTTTTTTTAAGATTTATTTATTTATTTATTTATTTATTATGTATACAGTGTTCTACCCCCATGTGTGCCTACATGCCAAATGTCATTATAAATGGTTGGGAGCCACATGTGGTTGCTGGGAATTGAACTCAGGACCTTTAGAAGAGCAGATAGTGCTCTTAACCTCTGAGCCATCTCTCCAGCCCCCGAGATTCTTACTGCAGCCTGTCATATCCCCCAAGTGTTGCCATTAAACCTTGCCTCCCTGTTTGACTAATAAAGAAAGGCGATGTCTAGGTAGGTGGGATGAAGTTTCCTGGGCTTTTGGGACAGAGAGGATCTTGGGAAGGAGAGGCCGACAGGCACCAGAGGAGACAGAACTGTGCCACCACAAGATAGGTGGAGAGAGCAGTTAGCCAAATAGGCACGGATAGAGGGGAAGCAGAAACATTAGCAAGTATTTAAGGATTATGGGTGGCAGGTGGCCCAATAGGATTTATTAAAAACAGATAGCATGGGATGGAGGCTGGGAGATAGGGAAGGTAGTTTAAGGGATGGATAGCTGCCCTGCCCCAGGTGAACCAAGGCTATTCTAAATAATACAACAGGTGTCTGTGTCTTTTATAGATTGATAGCAGGTTAAAAAATACCACCATAATAACTATAAGCATAATAATAAACATTTCTTAGGCCACACTTTTAAACTAACAGCAACAATTTTATGTGTCTGAGTGTGTGCCTGTGTACCACGTGTGTACAGATGCCACAGTAGAGGGCAATGAATACCCTGGAAATGAAGTTACTGGCTGTGGTTAACTACCCTATGTGGGCACTGGGAACCTAACCTTGGTCCTCTGTGAGAGCAGCAAGTGCTCTTAACCACTAAGCCATCTCAAGCCCCATGAATGTGACCTAGTTCACTCCATATTCAGCCTGGTCCAGTGCTGCCTGCTGCCTGCTGCCTTCTGGCAATGGCCAGGGACAGTGACACAGATTCCAGAACTCCTGTGGTCCCCTCTGTGATGCTCCTCAGTGCCTCGCCTATGCTATCCTCTTCTTCCATCTTATGGACCATGCTTCCTACTGCCTGGAGTTTTACACATGGTCTTTCAGAAAGCAGCATTCTTTTGTTTGTTTGTTTGTTTGTTTTTGTTTTCCTTATCATCCATCATATGTCAGAGCAGTCACCATTCCTCAGGGAAGTTTCCCCTCATCCTTACTGTGACTTGGCTTCTCCTCATCCGTGCTTCCATTTCTCTCTGTGCATTCTCTTGCCGTGGACTTGCTGTCTATTTAGCATAATGTAGTCTCTGGTTTCCCTCCACATGACAGCTAGGGCTCTGTCTTTACTGTTCATTATTGTGAACATAGCAAACAGTATCACAGGACAGGCACTGGCTGCTGTCACAGAGAACCCACGGTAGCAACACCATTTCCTGAGCCAGGATCCTGGCTTTTTCTTCCTGTGAATGAAGAAAGTGAGTTGAACAGTAGGGCTCATCTCTCCCGACTGTGGATACAATGTTACCAGCTGCTTCCTGGTTTCCCAACCATAATAGACTGTACCCCTGGGAACTGTGAACCAAAATAAACCTTCCCTTCTTTTTTTTTTTTTTTTTTTTTTTTTTTTTTTTTTTTATATATATATGAAAGAACATTTTAGTTGGGATTACAGTTTCAGAGGGTTAGAGTCCATGATGGCAGAGCAAAGTCATGAGAGCAGAAACAGCTGAGAGCTCACATCTTGAGCTATAAGCAGGCATCAAGAGAGCACACTGGGAACGGCAGCGTCCTTTGAAACCTCAAAGCCTGCTTCTGACAAAACCACACCTCCTCATCCTGCCCAAACATTTCCACCAACTGGGGACCAACTACTCAAATAGATGAGCCAAGGTGAGCCACTCTCATTCAAACTACCACAGACCTCCTTTCTGCAGGTTGACAGAGTGAAGATTATCTGCTTTCTGGGAAGAACCTTTGGATGTAATTCCAGGTGCCAATTCTTGTGCTTTCTACCTTTAAAGTCTTATCTATAAAATCTGTGACAATATCCAGGTGTTTGTCATATGTCTTACTTTGGCTCCAATACGGCTTTGCTATAGTATCCTTGGCTACTTGAAATATTTTGTGCTATCTTAGGAAACTTAGAATGTTTTCTCAAAGTTATGCAAAGTTATTCTTAGGATTAAAGTAACTACTGCTATATTGGGGCCTGAACCTCCTTTTTATGTCTAGTACTGTTTCATTTTTATAAAATTAGGTACTGTTCTAACACAGTGTGTAAATTTACAACTCATTCTGATATTTTCTGAATATAGTTTGCTTCTTTCCTTATATCTTGTAAATTTGATGGTTTAACATATTAGCAATATTTCTTTCTTAATCCTCATTGTCATATCAATTTTCCAGTGGGATTTATTCACATTGTTAATGATTGTATTTATTCATCTCTCTCTCTTCTGGGTATAAGGGGTGATTCTCTCTTTGCAATCCTGGTCTAGTGGCCGTGAGTTGTCTTGATTTATCTCTATCATGGAAGATATTTACTTCTCCCATTGTAAAGCACAACCTTGCTGTGTTGCAGGATATTTAATCTCAGTGTGATCCATGAGACTATGAACTGTAAAAACCTGTTTTTGATCCCATTGTGATTCCTGAGATTGAACTATAAATCTGTATTCTTTGTAGCTGAGCCCTAACACACCTTTAATCCAACAGCTTTCTGTTTATTGCAAACAGGTGATTAAGATGTGGTTCAGCCAGCCTTATACACATCTTTAATCCAAGAGCTTTCTGTACACAGGATTTAATAAAATTAACCCTAGATCAAGAGGTGGAACAAGATACCAGCTGACAAGGATTAAAAAGTAGAAGGGACTTTGAGTTGAGTGGTATTTAAGACAGTGTAGAAGTAGAAGGGGTCTTTGGCACTTTTAGCTCTTGGGCTTTACTCTTGGGATTTTAGCTTTTAGTTCTTTAACTTTTGAGCTCAATCAGCTACTTGGCCTTTGGCTTTTTGGGCCTTGAGCTAGCAAGCCTTTGGCCTTGGAGTTTTTGGCTTTTTCCTCCTGGGCTGTCAGATGAGCTAGAGAGCCTTTTGTGCCTTCTCCACTGGGATGAGAGCTGAGTAGGACGGTCAGGTGGGTCTTTTCTCTGCCTCTCTGAGCTAGAAGATTTTTCACCCACAACACCTGGCTCCTGAGTCTTTATTGGTAAAATAGAACGACCAGGGATTTTCAATTAAAACCACATTGCTGGGCATAATAATCACGATTGATAGTTATTTTCTTTCAGGGTCTGAAATACATCGTTCCATGCCCTTCTGGCATTTAGAGTTCCTTCCGGGAACTCTGTTGTTGGTATAACACATTTGCCTTTACATGTTACTTGACATTTCCCTCTGGGAGATGATGTACTTCTGTGGCCATGTCTGTTTGCTTCTTGTACATGGATGTATATGTCTTTCCCAAGATTTGGGAAAGTTTCTGCAATTCTTTTACTAAAGAGATTTTTTTTAAAATGCCCCTAACCCATAGCTCTTTTTCCTCACATATGCCAAGGATCCAAACATTTTTTTTTTTAAGGGTATCTCAAAGTTCTTGCATTTTCTCTTCAGGCTTTTTCTTCTCCTTCTCCTCCTCTTTCTCTTCCTCTGCCTCCTCCTCCTTCTCTTTTACTCTGTTCTGACACTAACAAGTCAGAATACCTGTTTTCAAGCTTAGTTTTCTTTCTTCTGCTTGATCTAACTTGTTACTTTGGCGGTCAACTAATTTTTCTGTCCGACCCTTAGAGCGTCTCAGGTCCTTGGTGATTTCTGTCTGGTTTTCTTTCACATCTGTGTTGCCCAACTGCTTGCCTGTGTGTGTGTGTGTGTGTGTGTGTGTGTGTGTGTGTGTGTGTGTGTGTGTGTGTGTCTGTGTCTGTGTCTGTGTCTGTGTGTGTGTTTGAGTGCGTGCATGTGTGTGCACATGTGTGCCCGTGTGCCTACGAACCTTTTGATAACATATCTTGGGAGGTATTGGTCCTTGATTCGACTTCACAGCACAGTCTCTGCTTCTTGTCTCCAAGGCTAATCTTTTACCAAGTGCCCTTCCGCTCTCTCTCCTTGCCCCCCTTCCCTCTCCTCTTGCCCCCCCCCCCTCTCCCTTTGCCCCCCACCCCTCTCCCCTTGCCCCCCTCCCCCTCCCCTGCACAGGACAGAGCTAAAATTTAAAAGTGTGAGCTGTCCGCTTACTTGCACCCAGCTGAGCCTTCCATTCCTAAGTTGCTTTTGCCAGGGCATTTTATCACTGTAACTGCAAAGTAACTAAGACAGAGCTTCTATTTTGTCATCACTCGCATGGCTCATCTCGTTTCTGTGACTTAGAAATGTCCTCCAGTATGCCTGCAGCTTCAGCATTGCCTCTGTGCTGATGGCACTCATCCGTGCGCATCAGCTCAGGCTCCTTTTCCTTTAGCTGCACACTCAGGCACTCTAGGCTCTGCACCCGTTACTTTGTTTTAAACTTCCTCTACCTCCTGTACTTCCTGCATCTTGGTTTGGGTCCAAAGCAACAAGCTAAGAGCTACCCCTGTCCTCTCCTCACTCTCCTCATAGCACGCAATGAGCCACCAGAGCAGTATAAAAGTAATTTCCACCGTCTCTTCCTTTTCCTTTTGAGTCCACACTATTTTGTCTTGCCTGGATGGTAAGAATACTCTCTCAGTTGGCCTCTCTGTGCCTAGCCTACCCTCTTCCATCATGGACACAGCATGTTGCTAGCGTGCTCCTTCTAAACTGTATGTGTGACCACTGTCAGTTTCCTGTTCAAAATCCATTACATCCCGTTGATTTCAGAACTAATTTTTTCCCAAAGACTTATTAGTATGGGTGCTTTGCCTGCGTGTGCATCACATGTGTGCACGGTGCCCTGGGATGTCAGAAGAAAGTGTCAAATCTCTTAGAACTAGAGTTGTGGATGGTTGTGAGCCACATGTGGGTCTGGGCAACCAAAACCTGGGTTCTCTTCAGAAGCAACAAATGTTCCTGGCTGCTGGGCCATATCTCCATCCCAATTTAATAGTAATAAATAATAAATTATATAATAATTTATATTAGTATATTATATTAAAATCATAAATAAATAATGCCTTGTTTTGGCTTGGTATACCAGGCCTTGCTCCCCCTCCCTCCCTTCTTCCTCTCTCTCTTTCCTCCCTTCCCTTTCTTTCCTGTACATGGTGATCAACAACAACTTACAGGAGTCAGTTCTCTCCTTCACCTATCTGGGTCCTAGGAACCAAGTTCAGGTTCTTAGACTTGTTGGCAGCCATCCTGTAGTCCACATTATTTATTTATTTATTTATTCATTTATTTATTTAGTTAGTTTTGGTTTTTCGAGACAGGCTTTCTCTGTGTAGCCTTGGCTGTCCTAGACTCGCTTTGTAGACCAGGCTGGCCTTGAACTCACATCGATCCACCTGCCTCTGCCTCCCGAGTGCTGGGATTAAAGGTGTGCGCCACCGTGCCGGGCTCCACAATATTTGTATTGAAGCTGGATTATACCCTAAAAGTCTGATTATAGATCCTATTCTTATTCACACACCATTGTATCTAAATATTCCAATTTTTAAAGCATCACCTATAATAACAGAAGCAAAAAAGTCACCCTCATCACCTTGTAAGAGGCTAAATTCAAACGACTGCAATTACCTTTGAAAAGCGAAGTCTCAAACCAATATAAAATAGGTAAAAACCAGGGCTGGATTCCTGACCCTAAGCATACTTTTTATCCTGAGATATGAAATTATATGCCCCGGCCTGTGGAGTTCGACTAAAACTCAGGAGGAAGTTCACCTGTTGAAAATGCAAGACACAAAGAAGGAGAGCAAGTCTGAGTAATCAAACTCTCAAACTTTAGTAGTCAGGCAGCAGCTTTCATAAGTCAGAAGGCAGGGAAGCATATTGCTATAGCAACCCAGCTGCAGGCTTTTCTCAAAACACAGGGAATTCCAGGCAGGGTCATAATGTCCTGACACACAGGGTATCTGGCTCCATCTTTGTCTAGTCTAACTGCTAAGCCATAACAGGGTTGTTCCATCTCTATCTGTCTTTAGTCTAACTGCCGACCCACAACAGGGTCAGCTAGTTTCTGGTGAAAGGCAAGCTCTGGGAAAAACAGAGACTTAAAGGTGCAGACTCTGACAAGATGGCTGAGCATTGGCCATATGGCCTATTGTCCCCAACAATTATATATATATATGCAGGTTGCTTTTATTGGTTCTGAAACAGGAGAAGAATTAGCCCCACCTCTACAGTAACTAGAATTGGGCTCAAATCTACAAGTTCGTTTTAATCTGGTCTTCTCTCACCTGACCATTTTTAAGTAAGCATTCAAACAAAACAAATATTTCCGTTTTGTCCTTTTCTTATTTTATTTTATTTTTTTAAAGATTTATTTACTAGCTGGGCACGGTGGTATATACCTGTAATCTCAGCACTCAGGGAGCCAGAGGCAGGTGGATCTCTGTGAGTCTACAAAGTGAGTCCAGGAGAGTCAAGGGGGGTGGGGAGATTTATTTACTTTTATCTTATGGATATGTGTATGTTTTTACATGTGAGTGCAGTGCTTGAGGAGGCCAGAAGAGAGTGCTGGATGCTCTGGTGTTAGAGTTTCAGGCAGTTGTGAACTGCCTGGTGTGGGTGTTCATAATTGAGCCCAGGTCCTCTGAAAAAGAGCAAGTGCTTTTAACTGCTAAGCCATATCTCAGCTCCGCCCCCCCCCCCCCCCCCACTGAAGGCAGGTAATAAGAATTTGCATATACGGTTTTTTTTTTCAGTTGAGAACAATAAGTATGGATTCTTTGCTGTGGTCATGTTTCTGAGGTCCACATACTAAGAACAAAATTTCTCTCTCCCCATAGTAAAAGGACATAAAATGATTATTTTAAATGTGTGCTTGCCAAAAGTCATCTTAAGAATTACTAAAATTGCCGAGCGTGGTGGTGCAGGCCTTTAATCCCAGCACTTGGGAGGCAGAGGCAGGTGGATCTTTGTGAGTTCGAGGCCAGCCTGGTCTACAAAGAGAGCCCAGGACAGCCAAGTTGGCTTGGTGTTTAAGAGCACTTGGTGATCTTGCAGAGGACCTGGCTTCAATTCCCTGCACTTAACACCAGATAGCTCACAACAGGGATCCAATGACCTTTCCTGACCTCCTCAAGCCCCAGACAAGCTTGCGCGCGTGCACATGTGCACGCGCACACACACACACACCACAATACACACATGCACACACGCAAAATACTCATGCACAAAAAATAATGAAATAAAATTTTAAAACTTCTAACATTAGTAAATATGAGATGAGAAATTTTAACTATTGTCTCATTCGGTTAAAAAAACAAAACAAAAACAAAAACAAAAAACAAGCTAGCAATAAAAACTTCCAGAGTTCGCAATGCTATTACTATTACTATTACTAGGCAAACTTTCCTTTTTCCTTTATCCAGATATCTGCTTCATATTGGTTCGATGGTGATTCGATGTTCTCAGTCCACCAGCATCTGGGTGGGACAGACCACGTTATTACTCTCTAGTGAGCATGAAAATCTTGTAGCCACTAGGTGGCAGTGTGTACTTGGTCCCGACTGAGCTTTGCAGTCTATCCTCCCACCCTGACCCCACATGAGATGGCCAAGCACGGTTTACAGCTTCTGGGAGTGACCCTTAATCCTTTATTCATGCACTCCAGAATTATCTTGAACCCTGTGCAATACCCACACATTTTAAAGTTTATTTGTAAAACTATTAAATAAATTTAAATAAGTGAAGATACTGTAACTGCTAGCAGATTGAAAATACTGAATTTTTCATTCTGTTTTGTTTGTTTGTTTGTTATTTTTGGTTTCTCAAGACAGGGTTTCTCTGTGCAGCCGTGCCTGTCCTGGGACTCACTTTGTAGACCAGGCTGGCCTCGAACTCAGAGATCTGCCTGCCTCTGCCTGTACTGGAATTCAAGGTATATGCCACTACCAACATGCTCTGAAATACTTTTAAAGTTACAACATTTAAAAAACAAGTCTAATTGAATGTGAAATATCTATAGGGCTCTGATAACGACTATCATGCCTTTTAAAATATTACAAAATAAGGGTACACACACACACATACACACACACACACACACACACACTGTTAGCATGCTAACACACGCCACACACAAAATAAATAATTTTGAAAAACAATAAATTCCAAATTATTTAATCTTTTCTAGTTGAATACTTTTTCTCTTTAAAAATTTCTCCTCCATTCTATTTCCTCCACAAAACCATACACGAATGTAAGACATTTTGTGTTTAAAAGGCCATGCTTTCTGCATTGTACTTCTATGCAGCAGCAGAATATGGACTTGAGTGTTTTATATTTCTCATGCTCCTAAGATGCTGCCTCTGCTTCCCCCTCCCGCTGACCATGGGATACTCCCTGACATCCTGAACACATTATGTCTTCATAAATGGTCATAGGAAGATGCACAATTAATTGGAAATGCATCGTGGGATGTTATATATTAGGGACTTGGATGTTTTGGTTGTCCCTTCTGGGGAGCTCTAGGCCTTTCCTCCCCCAGGCTGTGTCCACAGTGAGTTTCTGAATGAAAAAGAAATTTGCCTTTCTTTTGTAGAGTAGAAGCACTCTTATTTGAAAAAAGCAAAGAGAATGAAGATACAGCACAAGAAATGCTTGTTAATTTCAAAGTGACATGGGTAGACTAATTTTATTAAAAATGTATTTGAACTCAATGTTTAAATATCCGTTTCCTTAGTGGGGGGTGGTGGGTGGGGGTAGGGGTGGCTTTGGCAAAGCCTGGAGACTGTTGGGGTTCTGACAGCTGGGGGCCAGGAGCTGGCATCTGGTAGGCAGGGGACAGAGAGATCTGCTAGACTGCTCTGTTCCTAAACCAACACAGCTGAGCTCCCAGAATCCGCGTACTGTGAGTGCTCAGCAAATTTGTGGAAAGAAAAGGAGGAAAGGAACCACGCAATGGCTGCTGGGGACTGGAAGAGCCTGAGACTCTTGTGATCCTATTTGCCCAAGTTAGGAATAATAGCTCCACAGTAGAGTGCTTGCCTGAGTAAGGCCCTGGCTTCGATCCCCAGCCCCACTCCAAACAGTCAGACAGACAGACAGACAGACAGACACAGAAAAAAAAACCCTGAAAATTTTCAGGTGTTCCCCCCCTACCCCCGTTTTCTGAGTTCATTCTATTTTCTCAACCAAAAGAAGAAAGCCTAGAACTAAAGCTAAACATTTATAAATATTTTTAGTATACACTTATTTTTTTATTAATTAAAAATAAAAACAAATTACTTATAATTATACCACTTAAATGATACACATAGAGAATAATAAACTAAAACTTGTTTTGTATAACCCCATTTTGTCTAGATAATGTCAGCTAGGTAATATTATTTTATTTTTTCAAAGTTTGTATGTACGATGGCCTTCTTTACTTAGTTTATATAATATCAATAATAATAGAAACACAAAACAGTAATACAGACTCCAAAATTGCCTACTTAAGAGTTGTAGGGGTGTGTGTTGATTTAGTTGTGTGTTTTGATATCAGGTATTAACTATGTAGCCCTAGCTGGCCTGGAATTCACCATGTATTCAGGTTATGGTGTGAACCATCATACTCAGCTAAGAGATTATTTCCTAGTTATTTAAAGCTCATAATCCTAGTACCCTAGAGGCTGAGGCAGAAGGGCTGTAAGTCTGAGACGAACCTGAGCTACAGAGACTCTTATGTATAAAAACATGTCCTGAAACCGGATGCAGTGGGGCACACCTGTAATCCCAGCACTTTGGGAGGCAGAAGCAGGAGGATCTCTGTGAGTTTTGGCCAGCCTGGTCTACAAAGTGAGTTCAGGACAGCCAAGGCTACACAGAGCCTTGTCTTGAAAGAAAGAAAGAAAGAAAGAAAGAAAGAAAGAAAACCAACCAACCAAACAACAACAACAACAAAAAAACCAAAAACATGTCCTGGAGATGTAGCTCAGTGATAGAGCATTTGCCAAACATGAGTAAGGCCTTGAGTCCAACCTCTAGCACTGAAGAAAGAAAGAAACAAACAAACAAAGAAAAGAAGGAAGAAAGAAAATGAAATAATGTCCCAACACTAGATGTTCCAGTATGTGTGTATGTACAGACATGTTACATGTACGTTCCCAGTCGCAAAAGATCTTCAGTGGCCTATGTAAATTTCTAGACTTTAGAACCAATTCTTAGAGAGTTTTGGCACCTGCCACATTAGAGGGAACACAGGCTTGTGCAGACCACCTGTTCTTCGACACCAATTGCAAGTTTGGGAGCAGAAGTATTGGTTCCAAAACATCCTTGCACTCAGAAATTCACTCCAGAGACCCCCAGAGCTCATTGAGAATCTATAGATGTGTTAATATGTTTATCACAGGCCAAGGTGACAGATTAAAATCAGACCAGGGAAGGGTTGTGGCGGAGGGGTGCGAAAATTTTTTCAGCATCTGTGTAAGACAAAACACATGAGCTAGCCAAGCTGAGATGCTCGCCTGAGCCTAGGTATTCTGAGTTCTAAGCTGGCTCCAGACCAAGGTGATGGTTTTGACTCATGCACAGTGTCGCCTTGACTAGATGATCATTAGTGACTGAGATCAGGCATGGAGGTAGTTAACGGAGTCTAAAACTGAGCCAACAAACAAAAAACTACGAGAGAACTTTGTGGAGTTGGTTCTTTCCATTGCCTTTTGTGGGTTTTGGAGGTTGAACTCGGGTTTCTAGGCCTATGCAGCAGTCACCCGCAGAGCCATTTCACTGGTCCCGAAAGAAATATTTATTATTATTTTTTGGTTTTTGTTTTGTTTTGTGTTTTGTTTTTCCAGACAGGGTTTCTCGGTATGGCTCTGGCTTTCCTGGAACTTGCTCTTTAGACCAGGCTGGCCTGGAACTCAGAGATCTACCTGCCTCTGTCTCCCAAGTGTTGGAAAGCATGTGCCACCACTGTCTGGCTCCAAAGAAATTCTTATTAAACATAATTATGAGCATATTGTCTGTCTCCGACAGCTGACAAGAAACTTCTGGTGAGGAATATGTGGATTTGGCAGGAAATGTGTTGCAGACATAAAGAAAAGTCATTTAAGATATATATTCTAAAAGTGGAGACTAACACATTCTGTTTTCATGCAATATTATTTTCAAAGCATATTTTATACATTTCCATCCTAACAGTTTTCTGTGTGTGAAGTGGGAAGCGAACAATCTTAGCATTTGACATTGAGAATCCTAGAGGTAAACTTTCATCTTCTCCATCTCCTCTGAGCCTATATAGCTGAGGCAGTTGGAATCCGTGCCTTGCGCTTGTCCACAGTCGGCTCCTCTGCCCAGAGGCTGGAGATAGGCATCCCACCCTACAGGGGTTACCGGGGCCAAGTGAGGAGAGGTCATGGCAAAGAATAGCCCAGGCCTCACTCACGTCAGCCATAGAAAGAGAGAACAGCTCCCGGGTAAGAAGAGTCAAGTGATATTGATCCGCGGCTCCCCAGGGTTGAATTCAGAACATGTTCTGCTGTCTCATGGGTGCCAAGATTTGACAGAAAGGGCAGAGGACAACTGGGACAATGTCGGGTGGGCGGGTGGAGCCGCCATTCATCGCTCATGTGGGAATGGAGTGCTCCGAATGAGGAGACCTTGACAAAGCTCCCTGCCAGCAGCCCTAGTAACCCAGTGACCGCTTGCTAGCTGGCTCGCTGCCCCCACCCCCCCCCCACCCCCGTCGCCATCCTCACCCTTGGGCTGGACACAGTGAGGAGGCCTATCAGGCTGCTATTAATATAGAGGGATGCTCTGTGAAGTGCATTTGGTCCATGCTGGGGAGGAAATAAGAGAGAGGAAAGAGAAAGAGAATGGCGCAAGAGGAGAGTCCAAAATGAAAAGCCAGAAAAAAAAAAAAAAAACCCAAAAAAAAAATCAAAAACAAGAAAACCACTTCAAAGAATATAACACAAACAAAAGGAATAGAAGAGAAAGCAGCCTTTGGGTTGACAGGAAACTCAGGATTTCGATTAAAGCAATGTGAAGATTAATGGAAAAGCAAAAAGACATACTTGAATGCAATCCAGACATATATTAATCATTAGGTGGTTGGTCACACAAATTACGGCATATTCACCCAATAGGATATTGCATTTAAAAGAAATTAACTGTGTAAATATTGACATGGATATCTATGATTCATTTAGAATAAAAATGGTAGACTGCTTTAAGACTATAATTTTATTTTTTAAAATTATAGTTTAATATACATATGGAAAAATATCTGGAAAGTGGAGCACTAAGTATCTTGGGGGAAGAGAGGAAAAAAGAAGAAGTAACTACCACATAAAGGGGTTACATCTACACTGCAGAATTTTGTGTTATTCAAAACATCTATAAGATTCATGTGGTTTCTTTTAACATTAGCAAAAAGTCAACACCAAGTTTGGAAATAAGTCACAATACAAAGAAGAGACATCATAAACAATAAAGTGGGCAAACGTATAATTTGCAATAGAATCTGAGGATCCCAGAGTAAGAATTTCAATTCATTTAAGTAACGTTCAGGGCTGGGGCTATAGCTTGGGTGTTAGGGCGCGTGTCTGGCACACAGGAAGCCCTGGGTTTGATCCTCAGCATCACAGAAAGCAGGAGTGATGGTGCACACCTGTCATATACCAGATGAGTGGTAGAGGCAGGAGGATCAGAAATGCAAGGTCATCCTTGCCCACATATGGAACAAAAGGCTAGCACAGGATTAAAAATAATAATAAATGTCCAATAGTCCTTTTTTGTTTGTTTGGTTGGTTGGTTTCAGTTTTTGGAGACAAGAGTTTCTCTGTGTAGCCTTCGCTGTCCTGGACTCCCTTTGTAGACCAGCCTGGCCTTGAACTCACAGAGATCCACCTGCCCCTGCCTCCTGAGTGCTGGGATTAAAGGCGTGTGTGCCATGGTGTCCAGCTCCAATAGTCTTAAAATGACCTGCACAGTAAACTTTTTAAAGGAGGCAGTTGTGACTATAAGTGTGTGGTTATACATATATCATACCTTATTGTATGTATTAACAACCCATAATGACATAAATTACCAGTTGGTGCAGTTAATGGTGATTTTCTTATGAATAACTTGAATTAGTCCCCTCCCCTCCTTGTTATATATTGTAAACCGCACAAAACAATTCTAATTGCTTTTAATTTAAAGACAGTCATTCCCACAAAAATGTCCCAAAGCATTAAGAGGGAAGAGGGTGGGGCTAGAGAAGGTAAGCAGGTGAGAGTACTGGCTGCTTTTCCAGAGGCCTAGGGCTTGATTCCCAGCATCCACTAGTTTACAACTTACTGTAACTCCAGTCCCAAGGCAACTGACATCGTCTTCTGGCTTCAAGAGGACACAAGGCACACACAGATATACGCAGACAAAACACATACACATGAAATAAATGAACATATTTTTTTAAAGAGGAAAGAGAACAGGAAATTTGTAGATAGGTAGAAAACATTAACAGAATAATTTAAATCAGATCTTTAGAAAAATAACAGGCTGTGGAAACTAAGGAGTAATTATTTAGTCCTTCTAGATGGAGTAATTTGTTGTAGCTTTAAAAAACAAAAACAAAAACCTAGCATACTATCTAGTCTAATTCAAAGGCTATTTTGTGAAAAACAGAGTGATAACTTCCCCTAGGACTTGGGAGATTTTTCCATAAAAGATTTAGGAGAGGGCACATGCCAAATCACTGAGGATCTGATTATAACTACAGCCATATACAAAAGAAGTGTAGTATCCTGTTGTGTTCAAAATGACACCGAAAATGTGTTCCAATTAATGTGCTTGCTGCCCTCCGGTCAGATGGACTTCTGTTTAATAGGATTTCATCAATAATCCACTCACACAGAGCCAGGGCCTTGCCCTAAATTAAAACAAGCATAAAATGAATTGCCTAAGATGGAAAAATGCACACAGGGGTTTAAAATGATCACGGACAACTTCTGAAAGTCTATACAGTCCATTTCAGGTTGAATACAAGTGATGCTTCTGAGACATTTCTCTCCATTGGGTTGTTTAAAAAAAAAAAAAAAAAAAAGAGGCCAGGCAGAGAGCTAAAATATCTGGGAGCGGAAGTCAATACTTGGGGGAGGATTGAGGAAGAAACCAGAAATGATCCCCTTTGGGCCATCTGCACCAAACTGAGTACTAAGGAAACTGAGCTATGACGACACACTTCTGACAGGGAAGGGATGGTGCCTATAAAGAGTGCATGCTAACTTGTTCTTACAAGACAGGCTACAAAACAAACCCCGCGGGGAAATTTTACCCACGCATGGCCACTGCGTTTGGGGCATGGCCTCAAAAGGCTCAGGTCCCCCTCTACACCCTGCTCTCTGCATCCAGAGCCTTCTCAGCATGCCCCGAATTTTCTCAGCACTTCTCTTAGCCAGCCTACAGCCTTCCTGGCCCATGCAGAGTGAATTTCACAGTTTAGCTTTCACAGAGGCCCCTGAGCCTCTCTGTCTCCGAGCACGGGCTACTCAAGTTCACACTTGGGAAACACAGACCTCTGGGTCAGGAAGGGGCCTTGCTCTGTGATAACGGACTAACGGATGGACAGACGGACCGGACGGAACAACGCTATTTAAGGTTGGATTTTCACCAAGGTCTTTTAATGCTTGGAAAAATTTTACTTAGTCCTCCACAGCATCCCAAGGGAGTTTCAAAATTCTGAAAGACCAGTGGGCCCCAAAGCCAACTCCCCCTGGGAGCAAGCCAAGCTTCCAAAGTCAGTCAGCTGTAGGTTAGGGGAAACACCTGCTCAGGGTCAAAACATGCTCTCCCTACTCCTTTGCATGAACTTCCAGGTTTATCCTGTCTGGGCTGTTACTCACATCTAATTATTTTATTTTCCCCACAACTTAAGTGGGATCAAAGTTCATGGAAACAATGTTACTGCCGAGTAATGTAAGTGCGTAGCAAATTAGCCACCAGCTTTTGTCTGGACAAGTTCAGATGGATGGAGATTTTACCCAATTGCACTGTTAATATTGTGCACACTAGGTAAAGAAATTGAGTTACAAAGTAGCTTTCTTTTTAAAATAGTGCATATGTGTTCACGATATGTTTGTTAATCAACTTGACGGTGGCATCAGTCCTGTTGGTGGGTAGGTTGTGACTGATGATCCTGTCCACTTTATAAAGGAAGAAACAGCCTGCATGAGAGAGAGACTTGAAGCTTCACATGCAGGAAATAAAAACCTCAAGGACTCAAACCCAGGAGTTCTCAATGTATAGCACATGCCTGGGGATTTCCTTCTAAAAAGTCGTAACCCATTCTTTAACTTGTATCCAGCCTGGTATCAAATACCCTTTTCTTTTTGAGGATAGTCTGCTAAATAACACAACACAACACAGCACACACACACACACACACATGCACACAGGTGCACGTGCACTCACACAGGTGATGTGGCTGAAAGGGAATTTTCCTAGTTGGAGGCCATCTGGCAGTTTAGAATGACCAAGGGCCACCTGTGATCATAATGCCAAAACACTCTAGTACTTTTCACGTCTCTGGCTCAGCCCCACTGGGCACTTTGGAGAGTGCCACGATCACGGATCCACGTGGGTAATCTTGGCCTGCCTCTACAGCTCAGGGTAATACAGGGCAAGACATCTTACTGTCCTGACACATTACCCAGGGCAGGTCATTGGTCTGGTGGCATCATCAAGGTCAGTGGGCTGCCATCAGCAGGGGCTCAGGGCTCTTTTGTACTGCGTTTGTCTTCTTCATGTCTAATGGTGTTAGAAGGCATATTCACGAGACATTAACATAGTGAGGTAAATTCTCAAACCCAAAACATATGTGTTACAGAATTTACCATAAGCTTGATAATAGCATATTTTGTTGTCCTTGGGAGAAGTATCAGAAAATGTTCTCTTCCTTGTGGGCAGATTGAATTCATTGTATGAGAAACAAATTACTTGGTTTTTTGTTTGTTTGTTTGTTTGTTTTGTTTTGTTTTTTGTTTTTTTTTAGACAGTGTATGTTCGAGGTTGTCCTCAAGCTCTTCATGAAGCCCAGGATGACTTTAAACTCTTGGTCCCCCTGCCTCTACCTTCCATGTGCTGGGTTTATAAGTATGTGCCATGATTGTTAGGCTATAAAATAAACAGGAAGAAATGGAACAGATCTGATATGGAGAGATTTATTATAGAAGAAAGGGGAGAGAAGGAAGAGGGCAGGATGCCCCAGGGGAGGTGGGGACAGAAAGACAGAGACAGAGTAAGAATAAAAAGGACAAAGTAAGAGAGACAACTTAAAGTGGGCGCAGTGGTGCACGCCTTTAATCCCAGCACTTGGGAGGCAGAGGCAAGCAGATCACTGTGTGTTCGAGGCCATCCTGGTTTACAAAGCGAGTCCAGGACAGCCAAGGCTAACACAGAGAGACCCTGTCTTGAAAAACCAAAGAGAAAGAGAAAGAGAGAGAGAGAGAGAGAGAGAGAGAGAGAGAGAGAGAGAGAGAACTTAAGAGAGCAGTGAATGGCAGGTTTGTCCTTTTATATCCTGGACTCCTGCCTGGTGGAAGTAGGTGATGATGTCAGAGATTGCTAAACAACCTAGAGGCAGCTGCTTATATGCCAGCAATGACACTTGGCATACATTGTTATTTTTCTCTGATATGTTTTTATTGCTTTAAATTATATGTATGTATGTGCCTCTGTATAGGAAGGTATACATGAGTGCCCGAGGAAGCCAGAAGAAGGCAATCTCATTCCCTGAAAGCCCAGTTACAGGGAGTTGTGAGCTGCCTGATGTGGGTGCTGGGAACCGAACTCAAGTCTTCTTGATGATCAATATGTGCTCTTTAGTCAATGAGGCATCTCTCCAGCTCCACAAATTACTTTATAAAACCACACTGGGCCAGGCATAGTGCTGCACAACTTTAATCCCAGTATTCTGGAGGCAGAAGCAGGTGGATCTGTGAGTTCAAGGCCAGCCTTGTCTACAAAGAGAGTTCCAGGACATCCAGAGCTGTTACACCGAGAAAGCCTGTCTCAAAAAACCAAAACCAAACCAAAACCACAGCAGCTCCATCTCACAGTACTGTCTTAGGGATATGTGCCCTGTGTTCAGGAGGACACTGAAGCTCCCCCAGAAAAAGTCTGAGATAAACTCTTTTTCCACAATACACTTGTATAGTACCATATTAAAGCTCAGTTTTGGTTGTACCAACTCCGTCGTAATTTTATCAAATATTGACATTTAAATTTCTCTAGAAGGATCTCAGAGAGCCTTTTGGTGCTAAAGAAAGCATGCAACACAGGAAAGAGAATTTCAGGGAGAGAAACAGAACACTCAGGAAGAATAACACAAGGGTTATCTGGCACCTCAGGGTGAATTGGCAGGGTTCAAAGTCCACCTTCACCAAGTGCTAGGGAGGTCCCACCACACCGCTTTGTGAGGAGCCAATGAATTAATATACATAAAATAGGTCTGAAGTGTAATAAACAATCCATAAGGACTGGCTGTTACTATAGCTGAGACCTTTAGCTGGTCAGTATGCCCTATAGAGTGAGTAAATAATAAACCCTAAAATTGGGTGTAATTATGCTTAAAGTTCCTTTTAGAATCTAAATCTGTCTGGCCTCATACACACTAATTTTGGCTTTATCTGTGATATAAGGCTTCTAAAAATATAAAAATATAGCATGCATCCGCATGCACACACACACACATGTACACACACACACATGTACACACACACACATGTATACACACACACATGCACACACACACATGTACACACACATGTACACACACATGTACACACACACACATGCACACACACATGTACACACACATGTACACACACACACATGTACACATCACACATATATGACTCCTACTCAGGCAACTCTGTGGAGTCTTTTCCTTGATTAGCGACTGATGTAAGAAGACCCAGCCCACTGTTCAGAGTTGTATAAGAAAGTTGGCTGAGCGAGCCAGGAGAGGCAGGCCAGTACGCAGTGTTCCTGTCAGTGGTCTCTGCATCAGCTCCCTCCCCCAGGTGGCCGCCTTGAATTCCTGGCCTGGCTTCCTTGGGTAGCAGACTACAAGCTGTAAGATGAAATAAACCCTTTCCTCCCCAAGTTCCTTTCAGTCATCGTATTTTTTTTTATTTTATTTTTATTTTTTATTTATTTTTATTTTTATTATTTTGTTTTGTTTTGTTTTTTGTTTTTGTTTTTCGAGACAAGGTTTCTCTGAAGTGATTGTATTTTTAAAATAACAATGGAGGCTCTAAGACTCCTGCTCAGATCTCAGCTTCTTCTAAATCACTATCTTCTTCAGTGAGAACCTGGCCCTTTGATGAAGACCCCAGCATCTGCTGTGTCAGTGCGTGGGAGGTGTGTCCCGGGTTCGAGCCTGCAATAAAGACTTCCTTGCCATTGCATTTGGACTGTGCTCTAGGGTGGTCTGTTCGGGGAGTGTCTCAAAATTTGGGCATAACACTACCAAGGGCTACACCCTTAAAGCAAACTGACCCTCTACCTCCCAGAAGCCATCAACTTGTCTGTAGCTCCCCAGTTAGAGGTGGAGGCTGGGGAGACCCCCTCACCCCCCACCTTCCATACTGGCACATTGACTGGTTTGAACTGGAGCAGGTGACATAACCGCTGTCAGCTTAGGAGTGCAGCAGTTCCGCCATGTCCCTGCTGAGCCCCGGCTCTTCCTTACGTTCTGTGATGGACTTGGGCCTTTTGGGGTACAGTGATACAGATGCGCCATCCATGGGAGGACTTATTCTCCGCACTTCGCCCAGTTGTGAGTTTATGTGTTAACCACCGTCCCAACGACCAGTGCCTCTCCAGAGAAAAACTTCTCTGATGAGGCCTGAAAGCCGCCCTAGTTTATGAGCATAGAGATAGGACATTAGAGGGCAGCTTGGCACTACCCCGCTCCGCCCCCTCCCCAAGGGGGAGGGATTTCAGCAGATCCTCTCTGTGCCTGCTCTGCTCTGCTCTGTGTTCCGGTTCTGTACCCCGTGCACTCTTCAGTTTCTTCAACACCCACTCTTTCACACGGAGTCCCATCCCCCACCCTACTCAAGGGACGGTGCATCTGACTTCACAGTACATTAGACAAAGAATGCTTCCGATATATTTACATGCTGATAGTCGCCATTGCTTCCTCGGCTCCCTGGTTCAGGGAAAACTATTTTTTTTTTTTGTCTTCCCCGCTCTTGTTCTCAGGTTCTTCTTTCCAAGTTCCACAGAAGACTGACTCCTCTCTTAAAAACCACTGGGATTTAGCTCAGTGGTAGAGCGCTTGCCTAAGCAAGCGGAAGGCCCTGGGTTCGGTCCTCAGCTCTGAAAAAACAAAACCAGACAAAACAAAAACCCCTGTGCCTTGCTGGGGCCACGGTGGCATACGCCTGTAATCCCAGCACTCGGGAAGCAGAGACAGGTGGAGCGCTGTGAGTTCGAAGCCAGCCTGGTCTACAAAGTGAGTCCAGGATAGCCAGGGCTACACAGGGAAACCCTGTTTCAAAAAACAAAAACAAACAAACAAACAAACAAAAAACCAAAAAACACCCAACCAAACAAATAATTTTGCCAGCTTGATTGCATCTAGAATCAACTTCGAGACCCACCTGTGGGACAGCATTTCGTGGGAGGAATAGCTGAGAGAGAAGACCGTCCCTCGGGGCAGGAGGCACTTTTTTTTGGGTGGCTTAGCTCTGAAAAGGTCTAAGAGAAAACCAATGTTGTTTCCCGGCTGCCTTTACTTCTTGCTGATTGTGTTTATGCTGATTGGCTGATTGTGGCTTTCCCGGCTGCCCTGCTCTGCCCACATTGGAAGCCCTGTAGGGACGGGCTTCAGGCTTCCTAGGGCTTCCGGGGCAGGCAAAGATGAGCTCTCCAGGAGCCCTGCAGGCCTCTGGTCACAGGTTGGTACTACTGAGGCATCCAGGTTTCTGAACTGAACAGCTTTCAGGGGCCCGGTCTTTCCCATATGTAGGCAGCCATTGTTCGACTAGAGTATAAGCCAATTAACACATCCCCTTTGTAATGTATGTATGTATGTATGTATGTATGTATGTATGTATGTATGTATGTATGTACGTATGTATATATTCTATTGGTTCTGTTCCTTTGGAAAACCCTAATACACTGCCCTTGTCAGCACTGAACAATAGTCATTTTCCACAGCTTTTGAAAATCTACAACCTTAGCTGGGTGGTGGTAGTGGCGCATGCGTTTAACCCCAGTACTCAGGAGGCAGGGCAAGATGGATCTCAGAGTTCGAGGCCAGCCTGGTACACGAAGTGAGTCCAGGACAGTCAAGGCTACCCAGGCTGTCTCGGAGGGAGAAAAAAAAAAGGGGGGGGGGGGGTTGGAGAGATGGCTCAGAAGGAAAGAGCACTGACTGTTCTTCCAGAGGTCCTGAGTTCAATTCCCAGCAAGCACATGGTGGCTTATAACTATCTATTATGTGATCTGACGGCCTCTTCGGCCCTGCAGGGGTATATGCAGGCAGAGCACTGTATATATAATACTAAATAAATAATCTTAAAAAAAAAAAAGAAGAAGAAAATCGACAACCTTGAGTCCACTTTTCCCTGCTTATTTGTTTTCCTTTCCCTTTATCTTCCCTAGATTTTTTGGAAGGGGTGCCCGCCACATCTTCTGTGTCCTGTATCAGCTCTGATTCTTGGCCCACTGCAGTGTGGGTTTGGACCCTTTCAATCTACTATGGTGGCCCTTCTTGCTGGACTGACATAGGAGTCTAAATGTGGAAAAAATTCACAGAAGCTTCTGGCTTTAAGGTCCTTCAAGTGATTGTATCGGGTCAGCTGTTTGTTTTGCTTTTTTAAAAGAAGATTTATTTCTTTTATGTGTATCTGTGTTTTGCCTGTATGTATGTCTGTGTGATAGTGTTGGATTCCCTGGTACTAGAGTTACAGACAGCTGTGAGCTGCCATGTGGGTGTTGGGAATCGAACCTGGGTCCTCTAAACAAACACCCAGTGCTCTTAACCACTGAGCCAAATGGTTATGAGCTTTAGTTACATGTACAGAAGCCATACACAGACACACTTAGATTAGGATTTGATTGTCACACTGGGAATTGTCAGCTAAACCAAGTCGATGTGTAGGGGGAAAAAAATCACAGTTTTTATGCCTTTTAAATAAAATCCATATTAAAAAATAGTTGCCTCTATGGGCTAGTGCCTGCGTGTTCACTATCCTTTTCATGTGAACTGTAGCCTTGGTGAGTCAGAGGTCTGGTATAGGCCATTTCTCTACTTAGTTCTTTCTTGGTTGCCCAGCTAATTATCAACTCCTAGGGAACTTTTCTTCACTTTAGCCTGAGTTAGATCTTGGCATTTAAAATTCCCTTTGTCCTATGTCTCTTCATTATGTTTCATTGAAATTTTTGTTAACTGTCTTCCTTGCTATAATGCAAAATATGGCTTTCTTTTCCTGTGTGCGTGTATGCGTGTGTGTGTGTGTGTGTGTGTGTGTGTGTGTGTGTGTGTAGATGCTAGGCATCAGTATCAGATGTCTTCTTTTATTGTTCTCTTTATACTTTAAGACAGTCTTTCATGGAGCCTGGCCTCACTGATTGACTAGACTGGCTGGCCAGCCCCCTGGAGGAATCCTCCTGGTTCTTCCTTCCCAAAGCTGGGATTACAGGCAAGCCCCAATTCTTTTTTTTTAAAATAATATTTTTATTTTTACATATACATTTATATTATTACACATATATAACATAAACTATATAGAACAAGAAGAACCATGACACAATCAGGAATTATATAAATGTTGTATTCATAGTGTCTTGGCTATTTGTGTTTGGCAGCCTTGAAGAAAATATATTTCCTATCTTGATGAGCCTAAAATTCTGAATGTAAATCAGTATCTATCATATTTCATCTCTATCAACTTAAAACATCTATCTAGACCTGAAAACATATTTTTAAATTATTTTTAAATTAATTTATTCATATTTCATCTCGATTGTTAGCCCTTCCCCTGTTTCCTCCCATTCTTCCCTCCCTCCCACTTCTCCCCTTCTCCCTTCCCCTATGTCTGTGACTGAGGGAGACCTCCTCCCCTTATATATGCTCTTAGAGTATCGAGTCTCTTCTTGGTAACTTGCTATCCTTCCTCTGAGTGCCGCCAGGCCTCCCCATCCAGGGGATGTGGTCAGAAAAGGGGCACCAGAGTTCGTGTGAGAGTCAGATCTCACTCTCCACTCAACGGTGGAAAATATCCTGTTCATCGGCTAGGTCTTGGTAGGGGTTCGAAGCTTAATGTCTATATTCTCCTTGGCTGGTGCCTTAGTTTGAGGAGGACCCCAGGATCCAGATCTGCCTGTCATAAAGTTCTTCTTGTAGGTTTCCAGGACCCTGTGGATCCTTCTATTTCCCCATTCTTCCATGCTACTCTCTCCTAAAGTCTCAATAGGATGTCCTCTCCTCTGACCCACTTTCCTGGTAAGTAAAGTTTTTCATGGGACGTATGCCTTGGACTAGTGTCTTGATATAAGTGAGTATATACCATTTGTCTCTTTTTGCTTCTGGGTGAACTCACTCATTATTATAATTTCTAGTTCAACCCATTTGTCCATAAATTTTAGGAATTCCTTGTTTTTAATAGCTGAGTAGTATTCCATAGTGTAAATGTGCCACAGTTTCTTAGTCCATTCTTCTACTGAGGGACACTTAGGCTGTTTCCATGATCTGGCTATTATGAATAAAGCAGCTATGAACATGGTTGAGCATATGTCCCTGTTGTGTGGTAGGGCATTTTCTGGATATATTCCAAGGAGTGGGATAGCTGGGTCTTGAGGAAGCCCTATTCCCATTTTTCTGAGAAAGCGCCAGATAGCTTTCCAAAGTGGCTGTACTAGTTTGCATTTCCACCAGCAATGAAGGAGTGTTCCTCTCTCCCCACATCCTCGCCAACATGTGGTGTCACTTGAGTTTTTGATCTTAGCCATTCTGATGGGTGTAAGATGGAATCTCAGTGTCGTTTTGATTTGCATTTCTCTGATGACTAACGAGGACGAGCATTTCTTTAAGTGTTTCTCAGCCATTTAATATTCCTCTGTTGAGAATTCTCTGTTTAGTTTCTGAGCCCCATTTTGCAATTGAAGCCCCAATTCTTTGCATGGGCGCCGGGTATCCCGCCTCAGGTCCTCATGCCTGTGGAGCCAGGCGTTTCACCATCTCCCTAGCCCCACTCTCGTCTTTGCTTTTGTTCTGGTGGCTGTTGCCCACACTGGCCTCCAACTTGCTATGAAGATGACTTTGAACTCCCCCTCCCCGATCCTTCTGTCCTCACCTCTCAGGTGCTGTGACTACAGGTGTGTGTCACTAGTCCTGGCTAAGAAACATCTCTTATATGCACATTCAAAGCAATTAATACAATGTCTTACCACAGAACTATATCCCTAGTTTTTACAAAAGTTCTTTTACACTTTGTCCTTGCACTCACAGCCTTCCTGTGTTAGCCTCCGTAGTAGCTGCGATTACATGTCTGTACTGCCATGTCCTGCTCATTCTTTCTTTAAACACATGTAAATCATATATGTGCCTCATGATGCTTCCTGCTTTGAGTGTTTCTTTTTCTTTCTTTCTTTCTTTTTTTTTTTTTTCCTGGTTTTTTGAGACAGGGTTTCTCTGTGTAGCCTTGGCTGTCCTGAACTCACTTTGTAGACCAGGCTGGCCTCGAACTCACAGAGATCCACCTGCCTCTGCCTCCCAAGTGCTGGGATTAAAGGCGCATGTGCCACCACACCCGACCTGAGTGTTTATTTTCATTATCCAACTATCTCGTGGCTATCTAGTAAAATAAAGAGGCCAAAGGCTACCCAGACCATATGAGAGTTGAGACAATGGAAACATTAAAGCCTCAGGGAACAATTCCTAATTCTATATCTACCTGCACTTAGTGGATATGAACTACACTGAGATCTCTTGACATTTTAAGATTTTACTTTTTTGTCAATATCCCTATTTTTTTTTTTTTTAAATTCTGTTTCTTGTGAAATATGTTGTTTATATCCAAATAAAACCTGAGAACTGATCCTCATTTCTCTGGCAAAATGACAGTACAAAACACCATTAGTACTGGTAACCTCGCTGCTAAGAAATGCTAATGAAAGGGATTATGATAAAAACAGCGCTAAGTGTGACACTAAGTAATTGATTTTATTCTTTTACCCTAAGTTTACACAAGTGAGAAAAAGAACATCCAACTGCAGAATCCCCAAGATGCCCTTCAAGTACGTCTCAGACATGAATATGTGATAATTTAATTTGTTGCAGCCCATTGGGAAAAGCCATTTTTATTTGTTATGTTGTTGATGGTGGTGTATATATAATTCCCCTTACAATTCTCCAGGAAATGATCCTGAAAATGAAAACGAAAAGGTTTTGATCTTATTCTTTCATTGCATCGCCAAAGAAACTACACTATCCTCTTTCCCCAAAGTCAGCTGGGTTTCTCTGGCTCTGCTAGGCGCTGAATGAACGCCTTGTCTGTTAATATTGGCGGTCATTCTTATTTATGCCTGTGATTCGAGGATTATGTTTTTATTGTTCTTGAGAGATGGAAACTCTTTCTTGCTGATGAATAAACACTGCTACTTTAAAAATATTTGTATGCAGAAGGCCCTTAAAGCCATTATGAAATGCAATAGCCTTAGGAAGCTGGTTTTCAAAAAGGCACTTTCCCTGCACCTCTGCTTTTTCTTTCATGCTAAGTAGTCCAATTGAAAGGCTTTTCAGATTTAACTTGTTTAAGCGGTACCAGTGTTTTAGTGTAATGAATAACTTTTTATAGAGGACAATCACACACAATTCAACATGCTGGTATTTCTATTTCTGCGCTCCACCAAGGCAGGGATTCTGTGGTAGGGTCTCTTTCTCTGAGAAAGCTGAGCCGATCAAAACCCTGATTAACCTCTGATATTCACGTGGGGCTCTTGATCGCAAGGGCCGCAGCAGCAACAAAGCGTTAATGGCAGCCATATGCTTAGGGCATTGTGGGTACGGGTGACCCAAAATGTGAACTTGGGGGCTGACTAACTGCTATTTGTTTCAGGTTTGGTGGGGAGATTACGAATGAAGAGTTTCAGTTGCCACTTGACAGAATCCCCCTTGATGAAGACGGAAATGTCAGAGACACCCTGCTCATGCCCAAGGATTGATTTCGCAGTTTCTCCTTCCTTCGTAAATTTTTGTCCTTGCTTCTGAGACAGAGAATGTACCCCTAAAAGCCATGTACAACTTCTCTGCCTTGCTTTGGATCTCCCGTTTTAATATTTTACGTGACAAAAGATTTTCAGAATAGCAAAGTTACTTCTTTTTTAAGTAGGGTCTTTTCAGGGTGAGCCAGAGAGGTGCATTTTAAGATATTTCATATCTCATCTGCTTAAATAGAAACATGGAAGGAACTAATGGATACAAAGGAAAGCATGGAATATTTGTCAAGTTGGGAAGAAACTGTGGAGAGTGTGGGACAGTTTTCTTGTGATACATTGTGTTCCCCACCAGTGACTGTTCCCCCCATTTTCTTCTTAAGTCCACATAACCAGAGGACTTCCTCCCCCTTCTCCTCAGAGACTTTCTACCTAGCTGTGAAGATGGAGCAGAAACACATTTAGAATGTTTCTGTGCATATACCTCTATCTTTTTTAAATGCTTTTTTTTTGGGGGGGGGGGAATCTGTGACCTGATTTTCTTGGGTGACATAAGACTTAAGTTTTTTAAAGCTCTGGTCAGTATTGACCTTTTTTTTTTTTCCTCTCCAAGGCATCTGAAAGTTTTGACTGAGGCCGCCAGAAAGTGATCTTCACTCTAAAGATGCTATTCCTTTTTTCACCAGAGCAGTTGTTTGAACATTTTTTTTCCTCTGTATTTTTCTGGAGATACAATTTCCTCCTATGAGATAAGATTTTCTTCCTATTTCATTAATGTGTCTTCAGTCAGCTCTTGGTACCAGAGGGGACAGATAATAACCTGGTTTGATTTTAAGGGCAGATTATGGCATAGACCTGTAAAATTACTTTCTATCACATGAACTATAGAGACCAAAGGCATCACCTTGGGTCCACTTCCTTCAGCCCACGGGGCTTTGTTTTCTACTGAAGAAGCTGGTACAATGATGTGCTTATTTCCTGAAGGATTTCTAATATCTCAGATGTGTATAATGAATCTTTTTGTTTGGTTATGTTTTTGTTTTTTCAAGACAGGATTTTTATGTGTAGCCTTGACTGCCCTGGACTCACTTTGTAGACCAGGCTGGCCTCAAACTCACAGCAATCTGTCTGCCTCTGCCTCCCAAGTGCTGGGATTAAAGGCGTGCCACCCAGCTGCAATAACTTATTTATTTTTATTTTATGTGTGTCTGTGTTTGCCTGCATGTTTGTCTGTGTGAGGGTTTCAAATCTTGAAGTTACAGGCAGCTGTGAGCTGCCGTGTGGGTGCTGGGAATTGAACCCCAGTCTTCTGGAAGAGCAGTCAGTGCTCTTAACCACTGATTCAGTTCTCCAGGCCCTTGCGTAATGAATCTTGAAGAAGATCCTGAGACAAGCAATTTAG
Source organism: Acomys russatus (assembly GCF_903995435.1). Lineage (NCBI taxonomy): Eukaryota > Metazoa > Chordata > Mammalia > Rodentia > Muridae > Acomys > Acomys russatus. Next base: position 34,804,263 of record NC_067163.1, read on the forward strand.
CTGAAGTATAATCCCAGAAAGTGCCAACTGGTGAGATGATGGGGAGTTCAGACAAGAAATGGAAGAACTCCAGTGTATCAGTGAGTGTGCTATTGACATGGGCAGTTAGGGCTCTCTCTTGCCTCAGTCTCTGGGAAATGTATACTATCTCCCACAGGAGAGTGGGTTGGGACCACTCTTTGTAGGAGAGAGACCCTGTCCCTGCAAGGAGGCTGCCGGGGTCTGCTACTGCTGGCGAATGTCCTCAGGTGCTAGAGGAAGAAACCCCCAGTGTGAAAGCGAGTCTGAGGGTTGGGTTCCAAATTGGCCTTACCGACCATAAAATTTAGTTGGTGGCATTTGCCAATCCTCTCTGACCTTTCGAGGAGCACCTTGGAGGCTCATATTTCACAGTCCCAACTTGGGAACACCACCTTAGTTATGTTTATTTTACTACTAAGTAGATAGTCTATCTACTAAGTAGAAAGGCAGAGTGGGGTACCTAAGGGGATGGAGAGGGAGGAGGAAGGGAAGGAGAGGGGAGGAGGGGGAGAGAGAGAAGAGAGAGAGAATAGAAAGAGAAGAGAGAGAGAGAGAGAGGAGAGAGAGAGAGAATAGAAAGAGAAGAGAGAGAAGGAGAGGGGAGAGAGAGAGAAGAGAGAGAAGAGAGGAGGGAAGGAGGGGAGGAGAGAAAGAGAGAGAGAGAGAGAGAGAGAGAGAGAGAGAGAGAGAGAGAGGAGGAGGAGAGAGATAGAGAGAGATCACTTATAAGAAGGGGGAGGAAAACAACAGGCAGATGCTGTAGAGAGTTCCATCGTACCCAGAAGGCAGCGGGTAGTGAGCCTAAGGGCAAGGTGTGCAACAGATGCAACATGGCTATGGAGCTGGTTCTGAAAGAGCCGGCTCTTCTACCTCATCAAGATGAGTATTAGCACTAGGAGGAAGTCTCCGTTCTTTGTATTCTTGACACAAGGTAGGAAACAGCGGGCTGTTGTTCTGCCATTCATTGTTAACAAACACCTTGATCCACCTCATCTTTTACATGCCATATCCATTTTCCTTGTGGAAAACAGGCATAGAAATGGACTGAGTTGCCCGGGTAACAGAAGCCAGAAAGCGATCATCTTATGTTAGGGTTTCTATTGCTGTAACGAAACACCGTGACCCAAAAAAGCAGCTGGGAGGAAAGGGTTTATTCAGCGTACACTTCCAGACATAGTTCACCTCTGGTAGGAGTCCAGGCAGGAACTCAAGCGGGAAGAACCTTTCCAGAGGCAGGAGTGGATGAGAGGCTATGGAGGGGTGCTGCTTACTGGCTTGCCTCAGCTTGCTCTTATAGAACCCGGGACCGCCAGCCCAGACGTGGTGCTACCCACCACGGGCGGGTCCTCCCTCATTGATCACTAATTAAGAAAAATGCCTTACAACTGGATCTCATGGAGATATTTTTCTTAGCTGAGGCTCCTTTCTCTCTGATGACTCCAGTTGGTTGTCAAGTTGAAACACATAACCCAGTCAGTACAAGGATCAGGGATATTCCATTCGAGGCTGGTGCACCTGACTTGGAAGCTAGTTGCTAGGCTTTGCACCGATCCACACCAGCAGCGGAAGCATTAGGAGGCATTTCCTTGAGCCCCACACAATGCTGGAGTTGTGTACGCTGTGCAGTTCAACAGTCAAGCCCATGTCTCTAGGCTCTGTACTCTGACATTACTAAGTGTCTCTTGGACAAAAAGATTGTATTGCCAGGTGATGTGGCAAAGGCTCCTTCCTCAACTGTGTTTCAGGTACATTGATCCGGAGTTATGACTTAGACCTTCGCTTATAAACTGTAGGGCCGTGATCAAGTCTCTAACATGTTCTTGCTCCAGTCTTCTTATCTACACAAATGAAAGTGTAGATCAGAAGATTCCCCACAGTCTTTTCCAAGTCTAAATTCTCCTTTAAGCCATTTATATTCTTAGAAACCGTCCAGGAATTGAAGGGTCACTTAATATACTCACATCACATCCTCATAGAAGCAAATGGTTCCTTGTAAGTAAAAAAATTGCCATCGATAAAATAAATAATGCATACATATTAGAACTCATCAGATTAAAATCAGTATTTTAACTGAGTGTGGGCCAGCAAGATAGCTCAAAGGGTAACATGATCGCTGTTCAGCCTACGACATGAGTTCAAAACCCAGAACCCACATTAAAGCGCAAGGAGGTTTCTGACACAGTCCCCTGGATGGGAGGCCTGGTGGCACTCAGAGAAGGATAGCAAGTACCAAGAAGAGACCTCGATACCCTAGATGCCATATCTAGGGGGAGGCAGGTCTCCCTTCAGTCACGGTCATAGGCCGGGGAGAGGGGGAAGCGGGAGGGGGGGGTTGGGCGAGGGGTCGGGGAAGGAGGGAGGGAGGAAAAAAGGGAGGGAGGAAGGATAAACGGAAAGGGAAATTGAGGGAAATGGGAGGATTACATTAGGATGGATGAGGATGGGAGAGTTGGATTGATATGAGGGCGGGAGGGGGGAGGGTAGAGGGAGGGAGGAGGAGTAGAGGAAGAGGAAAAAAGGAAGGATGGGAGGGAGGGGATGCGAAGGGAGTGAGGAAAAGGAATAGGAAAGGAAAAAGGAGGAACTGGGAGGATGGATACATAAAAAAAAATAAAGGAAGGAGGAGGAGGAAAATGGAGGAACCATCGGAAGGAATGAGGAGGGAGGAACAGGAAACGGAAAAAAGGAAAATGGGGAAGGGGTGATAGGGGATGGAGAGATAAGGATGGCTGGGGGAGGGAGGGGGGCGGGATGGGATAAGGAATGGCGAGGACTGGATACAAGGGAAAGGCTTAATAAATTAGATGTTAATATGCTGTTGTCAATAGGAATTAATAAATATTAATTTAAAAATAAAAAAAACACAAAGCACCAAGTGTGGAGGAGGAGGATAGCTGGAAGTGCAGGGAAGAGGGGAAGGAGGAAAGTAGGAGGAGGGGAAGGGGAGGAAGGGAAGCGGGGAAGCTGCTCACAGAAATGAGTTTTTCTCCTTCGAAACCTCCCCAACCAATGTGTTGGGCCACTGTGGAAAACAAAACACACCACCTGGCCTCCCCAATAATAATATTTGTACCGTTTTGTGTAAGAAGCAAAAAAAATAAAAAAAAAAAACCACCCCGTGGTGGTGGTTTGTGACATGCCACAACCGTTTTAAGACCTATTCTGATGAGGAAGGGAGGAAGGAAGCTAATTGTGAATGTTTTTTTGAATGGTTTGTTTCTCAAGCTCAATGAACGAGCTCGTTCTCTTCATTTTATAGGGAAATTATTTGCGACCCACACGGAAATGAACAACATGCCAAGGGCCCAAGCTTCTCTCAGAGCTTCTCCTTCACAAGTCTGTGCATTAGGTGAGGAGCAACCTGGGTCCCCCCCCCCTTTGGAACAGATAGATGTGAAGGATTGGCCCTGCCCAACCATGGATAATAAAACATACTTCGGAATATCCTTTGAGATGAGGAAAAATTGAACGGCTTGGCTTATACTTTTGTTTGCGGCAATGGCAGAAAGTAAAAAGGAGATACTGATCTAAAAGGAGACCGTTTGGAACAGTGGCAGGAAGGACTTTGATTGGTATCAAATTAGAAGATTTATAAAACATACGCATGAGAGAGAGATCATCATCTAATGACGGAGGGTAGGAAAAAGAGACCAGGCACTAAGGAGTTGGAACGCGAAGGATTTGATAATATATTGTTATATTAATGGTAATAGAGACGTCTGATGCTTGAAAGGTTGGTGCGGGACAGGGGTTCCGGGTTTCCGGGGGTTGGTGTGGTTTGTTGTTTTGTGCTTTCCACACTAGATGTGTTGCACACGTAGACGAAGTTAAGGCAGTTAAGGCTCCCCTGCTTTAATTAATCCATCCTTTGCGTGACGGTTCTTTTGTCTGTGATGACTGGTTTTACATAAAACCAGAATCCTCTCTACCTCCACTGGCTGATGGCTCTTGAGAAGGTAGGTATGAGAAGTAATAACAGGTATGCTGCTGAGACGTAGTAAGCTGAGAAAGTGAGAAAGGTACATTAATAAGCCACTGGGGGTTTTGCGTGATGTGGTTGGGGTGTTGCTTTGTGGTGCTTCTGGACTATATAAATGCTTTGTGAGTATTTAAACGATGCAGGAGGAGTGTGTGATTGCTTTGGATAATCGGAGCAATGCAAAGCAAAGAGGCAAGTCTTTGTTTCGGTATCGGATCCTGTGGTTTTGTTCTTCTTCTTAAACTGAGAGTGGTACACGTGGGGTTGTTGTGGTCTAACATACACGATCAGAGGTGTGGAATGGAATGTGGAAATGGAGGGGAACAAATGAAAATGGAAGGGGGAAAATGGGAATGTGGGAAAATAACGGTTTAAAAAAGTCTCGCTTCAAACACATTTCACTCATCAGGGTATTCCTTCTAAATGTTATTAAAAAAAATACATCACGGAGAAATATTGGTTTAGGGTACAAAGCATGTTTCATGTTTGTTAATTGTATTTTTATTAGTCAACCTGTTGGGCAAGACAAACTCAAAAATACCCAAATCATCCTCTTATTCATTATAAGAA